>NC_133660.1:52760364-52952989 GCF_037893015.1 Macrotis lagotis | reverse complement strand
ATAGACAGAATAAAATATTGCTAATAATGTCGATATAAGGTTCATTTCTCTTGATTATTCATATTTATAACAGTTTTGCTTTACCCTGTTTCACAGGGATAGGCACAAGAGAAGAAAATGCTTCTTAGTTAAAAAATAAAATTTAAATAAAAAATGAGCTGGAGGGTCTTTATATCAGAAAAAAACAGAGGGATCATTGTCCTTGTATAGTTAAAAATTATCAAGGAAATGATATTAAACTTTAAAAAATCAATAAGTAGGAATCATAGAGGAGTGGATTTCTTCTTCCTAACTTTGTAACCATTAGAACTATCTTATTATATGAAATATCTTGGCCTATTCCCCCCTCTCCTTTTTCTTTCTCCCATTACATTTCCCTTTTTTCTATTGACTCCATTTTTACACCATATTTTATCTTCAAATTCAGCTTTCTCCTGTGCTTCAACTAAAAAAGCTCCTTCTACCTGCTCTATTAACTGAGAAGGTTCATATGAGTATTATCAGTGTCATTTTTCTATGCAGGAATACATGCAGTTCATCATCATTAAGTCTCTCATATTTTCCCCTTCTCCTCCAATCTCTTATGCTTCACCTGATTCCTGTATTTGAAGATCAAACCTTCTGTTCAGCTCTGGGCATTCCAACAGGAACATTTGAAATTTCCCCTGGTTCATTGAAAATCCATCTTTTTTCCCTGGAAGAGGACATTCATTTTTGCTGGGTAGTTGATTCTTGGTTGCATTCCAAGCTCTTTTGCCTTCCGGTATATTATATTCCAAGCCCTATGAGCTTTTAATGTAGTTGCTGCTAAGTCCAGGGTGATCCTGACTGCAGCTCCATGATATTTGAATTGTGTCCTTCTGGCTGCTTGTAACATTTTCTCTTTGACTTGGGAGTTCTGGAACTTGGCTATAATATTCCTAGGGGTTGGTTTTCTGGGATCTCTTTCTCCGGGGGATAGGTGGATTCTCTCCATTTCTATTTTGCCCTCTGCTTCTAGGATATCAGGGCAATTTTCCTGTAGTAATTCTTTGAAAATGATGTCAAAGCTCTTTTCCTGATCATGAATTTCAGGTATTCCAATAATTTTTAAATTATCTTTCCTAAATCTGTTTTCCATATCAGTTGTTTTTACAATGAGATTTTTCACATTTTCTTATAATTTTTTTCATTTTGGGGATTTTGAAGTAATGAGTCCTGATTTCTCGTAAATTCTTCAATCTCCCGGAGTTCTATTCTTTGTCTGTAGGACTTGTTTTACTCAGAGAGTTTTCTTATCTCTTTTCCCATCTGGCCAGTTTTGATTTTAAAAGCACTCTTCTCCTCAATAACTTTTTGAACTCTTTTATCCATTTGACCTAAGCTGGTTTTTAGCATGCTGTTTTCTTCAGCATTTTTTTTGGCTTTCCTTGACTAGGCTGCTGACTTCATTTTCATGTTTTTCCTGCATCTCTCTCATTTCTTTTCCCAGTTTTTCTTCTAACTCACTTATTTGATTTTCAAAGTCTTTTTTGAGCTCTGTCATAGCCTGATCCCAATTTCTGTTTTTCTTGGAGTCTTTAGATTCAGGAGCTTGTGTTTCCTCATCTTCAGACTGAGTATATTGATCCTTCTTGGGATCATAAATAATGTATTTCTCAAAGGTGTTCCTCTTTTTTTCCTCTGCATGCTCATTTTCCTAGCCTAAGCCTGTTTTGGGGGTGCTTCCTGAGCTTTTGGGACCCTCCCACAAGGGTCTTAGTGTGTGAGGCTCTGTCCTCCCTCCTGGTCTGTGAATGACCATATGTGCCCCTCTCTGCTACAGGGCTGAGGTGGAGGGGGCCCCTCCTGTTCTATGGGGGGGGGCCTAGACTGCAATCAGGATCTGAATGTGTTCAGAGCCCCAGAGTCCTGTTCCAGGGGCAGAGGACAGAGCTTGGCATTCTCTCTTCACTCCCCTCCCTCAGCTCAATGGGATTAAGACCCCAGGGGCTCCTGTTTACCGACTCTGCCACTTATGTTTCCTGGATCTGGGCTGCAGTGGCCAAGCTGCTCGCTGCGTGCCCTGAGGGCTGGACTTTACATGCTCACTCTGGCAGAAGTCCCCAGCTGTTCCCCCAATTTGTGCCCGGTGTTCCCGGGGCATAGCTCAGGTAACTCCCCCGCCTCTGTGAGCCCCAGCTCCCAGCACCCTGGGGCTGCCTCCAGCAGGCTGAAGTTCTTTCGCTCTGGCGGGCCACCCCTCTGGCAGGCCACCCCTCTGACCCCGGGGAGCAGAGCCTTTCTGCTCTTTTCCAGGTTACCTTGAGTAGGAGAACTGCCTCACTGGGTCCCTCTGTGGGTTCTGTCTCTCAAAAATTTAGTTAGAGTCCTTAGTTTCAAAGATTTATGAGAGAGCGCCTAAGACATGATCTGTTCTTGTTGCTATCTTGGCTCTGCACCAAGGTGCTAATTTTCTCTAGAGTTTCTTTTCTCAGTTTTTCCAATTGTTTTTTAAACTCCTCCCTGATTTCTTCAAGGTAGTCATTCTGGGTTGGAGACTAATCATATTCTCCTCAGAAGTTCTAGATCTTTCTGGGTCAGGATCTGTGCCACCAAGCCCCCTTTCAACTGGCCTTTCTTCATTTTCTTAAGATCTGGTGTTGAGGGAGGGGCTGCTTCACAGAGGTTTAGTGTTGAGGTCCCTAGCGGCTTAGCTCACTGGGTTTATTAATTCCAAGTAGGCTGGCCAGTATTGGGTGCTGGTTGCTTTCTCTAGAGTGTCTGTGATCTTGATTTGAAGCCCACTTCCTAAGTCTGGGGGACATAGATGGGTACTAGTTATCTTTAAACAATCCCATAAGAGGGGCCCTTGAGGTTTGTAAGTTAATCTCCCCATTCAATTCAAGGAGCTTTGCTACCCACAACTGAGCCTGGGGGAGTGATGCAGGTGGCTGTTATTGTGTTTCTTCTGGGAAGAGTCCCTTTATCCCACAGGGATGGTAGGGGGAGGGGAACTCAACTGGAATCATGGAGACTACACTGAAAATATGGACCAGGGTCCTGGTCCTCTGGACCAGTCAAGCCAAGAAGATCCATGTCTAGCTGTACTCTGCAACTCTCCTGCCTGCTGTGCTGGAACTCCCCCTCCAGCCCTGCTGGAGCTCCCCACTCCACTGCCACAGTCTCTCTCTCTGTTGTTCTTAGGTTGGTCTTCAAGCTTCACCACAGTCTGTGCTGGCTCTCTGCTCTCTGCCCCCAGCTCACCTATACTCCCCTGAGACAGACTTTGTAGGAAATGTTCTTCTCAAAGCTTGTTTTTCCAGATTTTGTCAATTGAAATTCTGTTAAGAGGTGTGATGCATACTAGTTCTGAGGGAAAGCCAAGTGACCTTAGCACAGCACCTGGCTTCTCTCTGACATCTTGACCAGAAGTCTCAGTGCTTGTCCTTTCTTATAGCACAATAATATTCCATTACAATCATACAGCACAATTTGTTCAGTCATTCTCCAATTAATGGGCATTTCCTTAATTTTAAATTTGTAACTATCATAAAAAGAGCTGCTGTAAATAGTAAAAATGGAATTTTCCCCCCCTTTTTTGGTTTCTTTGGATTACAGGTCTAATAATGCTATTGTTGGACAAAGGCAGTTTGATAATCCTTTGGGAATAGTTCAAAATTGCTCTTCAGAATAGTTGGATCACTTCACAATTCCATCAACAATGAACTGATGTCCTAGATTTTAATGTATCCTCCAACATTTATCATTTTCGTTATTTGACATATTAGCCTATCTGATAGGACTGCTGCTCAATAATGATTTAGAGTACTTTTTCATATGACTTTTGGTAACTTTGATTTCATTGTCTGAAAACCAGATATTCATATCCTTTGACTATTTTTCAATTGGGAAATGATTTGTATTCCTGTAAATTTCACTAAGCACTCTATATATTTAAGAAATAAGACCTTTATCAGAGATATTTGATGAAAAGATTTTCCCCCAGTTATCTGCTTTCCTTCTAATTTCGGTTCTATTGAGGTTTTTGTACAATTTTTTTTTAATTTTATATAATTAAAATGATCCACCTTACATCTCATAATGTTATTTTTATCTACTTTGGTCCTAAATACTTCCCTTATCCTTATATGCACAGACAAAGTATTTTATACTCTCTTAATTTGCTTAGGTATCACCTTTTTATGTACAAATCACATTCCCATTTTGACTTTATATTGATATATAGTGTGAGATGTTGGTCTTTACTTAGTTTTTGCCATAGTTGTACAGTTTTCCCAGTAGTTTTTAATCAAATAATGAGTTCTTGTCCAAAACTTAGATCATTGGGTTTTATAGAGTTATTATGGTCATTTTCTACAATATATTGTATATTTAATCAATCACACTGATCTACCACTATTTCTCAGTGAATGTCAGACTATTTTTTTGATAATTATTGTTGTCAGTTTGCAATCTGGTACAGCTAGACTACCTTCCTTTACATATTTTTGTTGTTGTTTTTCTTGATATTCTTGAACATTTCTTTTCTTTTTGTTCTTCCTGATGAATTTTATTATTATTGTAACTTCCTCTACAAAATAATTTATCTAGTTCTGAGAGGGTAAAGTCAAGGTACCCACTATTATAGTTTTATTATCTATTTCCTCCTATAAAACTCATTTTACTTCATTATTATATATTTTTGTATTGCTTTAACTCAATTGTCTATGGTACCTTTTATTTATTTTTTTTGCAAGGCAAATGGGGTTAAGTGGCTTGCCCAAGGCCACACAGCTAGGTAATTATTAAGTGTCTGAGACCAGATCTGAACCCAAGTACTCCTGACTCCAAGGCCAATGCTTTATCCACTACACCACCTAGCCACCCCATATGGTACCTTTTAGCAAGAAATAGTTTCTTTGGGGCAGCTAGGTGGCATAGTGGATAGAGTCAGGCGTACCTGAGTTTAAATCCAACCTTAGACACTTAATAATTACCTAGCTGTGTGGTCTTGGGCAAGCCACTTAACCTCATTGCCTTGCCAAAAAAACAAACAAACAAATAAACAAACCTAAAAAAAAGAAATAGTTTCTTCCTTATCTATCTCTTTCAATCAGATCTATTTTTGCTTTTGCTTGATTAGCATAGTTTTTCTGCTTTTTTTACTCATACTAAATAGACTAATTAACAATTCCTATAATTGTCAAAAATAAAACTAGTAATCTCACCTGGGTTCCTAACTTCATCTTAAGAACATGGCAACATCACTTTCCCATTTTTAGGGTAGAGTCACTACCAGAGGTTGCCACAATCAGAAGTCCCCCAGGGTGATAGGGGTAGGAAGGTAGGAAGATAACAAAGTGCTTCCTGCCCTTTACCTTTACTCTGTGTGTCTGTTCTACAAATGTATTTCTTGTAAATTTCATATTGTATCATTCTGTTGGAGTTTTTTTTAAGTTCATTCTGTAATCTACTTCCATTTTATGAGTGAATTCATTCCATTCATATTTAAAGTTATATAACTGTCTGTTTCCCTCCATCCTATTTTTCCCCTCACTTGCTCTTATCTCTCTCTTACATTTCATCCTGTCCCTTCTCACAAGTATATTATTTCTTATCACTTCCTCTTCCACTCTGCCCTCCCTTCTATTGTACCCGCTTCTTATTCCCATCCCTTTTTATTTCTCTATACAGTAAGATAGATTTCTATATCCAAGTGTGCATATTATTTTCTTTGTGAGTCAATTTAGATGAAAGTAAGATTAAATATTGCACCTACCCCACTATCCATCTTCCCCTTCACTGCAATATCTCTTAAACACCAGTTTTCTATGAGATAATTTACCCCATTCTTTTTCCCTTTTCTCTCTTCTCCCAGGACAATTTTCTCACCCTGTTAGAAAGGTGAAGGAGGGGTGTATGATCCCATCATAGTCATCTACACCCATAGTTTCTATCTATATACTCTTAATGGCCCTTTTAGTGATAGAATTTAAGTCACCAATATCATTTCACCATGTAAGCATTGTAACCAGTTTGATATTATTGACTCTCATGCTTTCTTTATCTTATTTCTGTTTTACCTTTTTATATTTCTCTTGAGTTTTTGCATTTGAAGATCACTTTTTTTGTTCAGTCTGGTTTTTTTTAATTAGGAATTCTTTAAAGTCCTCTATTTAATTAAATATCCATTTCTCCCCTGAAGAATTATGCTCAGTTTTGTTGCATATGTGATTCTTGCTTGTAATCCTAAATCTTTGCCCTACAGAATATCATAAATGCTGTTTTGGACATGTTATGTTTGAAGTAATTAGCAAGTCATTCAGATAGGACATGCTGTAAATTTTTGGCAAATGTTAGCTAAGAGCTCATAAAAAAAGACTGGAGCCATTAGTATATGTTTGAAAGTCAAAAAAAAGATGAAACTTTAAACAAGGAGAGAGTACATATAGTTATCAAGGGGAACTGTAGAAAGAAGGAAGGAAGAATTGTCTAAACAACATCCATGAGTCATGAAAACTAGAACTGAAAAATATCTTCTATATATTAGGAAATTCTTCTTTCTCTTTCTATTAGTAAGAGGGAAAAAAAACCTTCCTCTTCACTAAATCATATTTGAGATTCTATCAAAATAGGAAGGGATAGGTTTGTGGGACTTGATTTCCAGACTAAGGATTGAGTCAGGAAGCAATAGAGAGCCATTGAAAGTTACTGAACAAAGAAATATAATAAAGTTATCTTAAAATGATGTATCAATCAGTAATAGTAGGAGTGGCTACAAAGAAACGAATTATGAACTAACTAGAAAAATTCTAAGTATCAGCAAGTGGAAAAGTATAAAACAATGGAAACAAAAATTAGTAGCATTTATATCTTCAGCAACTAATCTATTTTTGTAATATGTGTTGAACAAATGGAAGACTTTAAACTGAAAGTAATTTCAAGGGTCAAGGCCTGTGGAATCAGGATCTCTATAGCTGCTTTGCCCCTCCAATGGTCCCTTTTTAAATAAATCTTCTTGACCACAAATCACTATTATAAAAGTAATAAAAGGGTAGAGTAAGTTAAACATCTGTCAGAAGACACTGATTAAGATTACTCATACTAAATAGACTAATTAACAATTCCTATAATTGTCAAAAATAAAACTAGTAATCTCACCTGGGTTCCTAACTTCATCTTAGGAACATGGCAACATCACTTTCCCATTTTTAGGGTAGAGTCACGACCAGAGGTTGGCAAAATCAGAAGGTCCCCAGGGTGATAGGGGTAGGAAGGTAGGAAGATAACAAAGTGCACATAATATCAGCTTCTAAAATGTGTAGTAGTTGGTTGCATTCTGAGCTCTTTTGTATATTATATTCCAAGCCCTACAACTTTTAATGTAGTTACTGCTAAGTCCTGTGTGATCCTGACTGCATCTCCATGATATTTGAATTGTCCTCCTGGTTGCTTGTAATATTTTCTCTTTGACTTGGGATTTCTGGAACCTGGTTATAATATACCTGGGGTTTTTTTTTTTTTTGCATCTCTTTCTCGGGGAGATCAGTGGATTCTCTCAATTTCTATGTTGCACTCTACTTCTAGGATATCAGGGCAATTTTCCTGTAGTAATTCTTTGAAAATGATGTCAAGGCTCTTTTCCTGATCATGAATTTCAGGTATTCCAATAATTTTTAAATTATCTTTCCTGAATCTGTTTTCTATATCAGTTTTTTTCAATGAGATATTTCACATTTTCTTCTAATTTTTCATTCTTTTGGTTTTGAAGTATTGTGTCTTGATTTCTTGTGAAATCAGCAGCCTCCCTCAGTTCCATTCTACATCTGAAGGATTTGTTTTCCTCAGAGACTTTTCTTATCTCTTTTTCCATCTAGCCAATTCTGCTTTTTAAAGCATTCTTCTCCTCAATAACTTTTTGAACTGCTTTACCCATTTGACCTATGCTGGTTTTAAACATGTTATTTTCTTCAGCATTTTTTTGCATCACCTTGACTAAGCTGATGACTTCTTTTTTCATGTTTTTCCTGCATCTCTCTCATTTCTTTTCCCAATTTTTATTCTATTTCCCTTACTTGATTTTCAAAGTCTTTTTTGAGCTCTGTCATATTCTGAGCCCAATTTCTGTTTTTCTTGCAGTCTTTAGATGAAGGAGCTTGTACTTCCTCATATTCAGATTGAGTATTTTGATCCTTCTTGGGATCAAAGATAAAGTATTTCTCAATAATGTTCCTCTTTTTTCTCTGATTATTCATTTCTCCAGCCTGTGCCTGGTTTGGGATGCTTCCTGAGCTTTTGAGTATTATTGGGACACCCCCCCCCCACAAGGATCTCTGTGTGTGAGGCTTTGTTTTCCCTCCTAATCTGTGAATGACCACAGGCATACCCCTCTGCCATGGGGCTGCTGTTCTATGGGGCATCTGGGCTGTGATCAGGATCTGAATGTGGTCAGAGCCCCAGAGTCCTGTTCCAGGGACAGAGGACAGACCTTGGGAGTCTCTCTCCAATCCCCTACCTGGGCTCAGCACTCATGCCTGGGGGCTCCTGCTTACCAGCTCCACCTGTTTCCAGTTCCTGGATCTGGGCTGCCTCAGCCATGAAGCTTGCTGAGTGCCCTGAGGGCTGAGCTTCCACTCTCTCTGACAGAGGTTACCCCCACTGATCCCCTAAGTTGTGCCCAGTGCTCCCCCAAGGTGTAGGTCAGGAAACTACCCCACTGCTGTGAGCCACGGCTCCCAGTTGCCCTGGTGCTGCCTCCAGGAGGCTGAAGTTCCTTCATTCTGGTGGGTCACCCCTCAAACCCGGTGGAGCAGAGCCTTTCCACTCTTTTCCAGGTTACCTTGGGATGCAAAATTACCTCACTGGATCCCTCTGTGAGTTCTGTCTCTTGAAAATTCAGTTAGAGTCCTTATTTTATAAGTTTGGAAATATCAGAGAGAGAGCACCTAAGAGAAGATCCTCTCCTGTTGCCATCTTGGCTCTGCCCTTGAAACTGACTCAGAAATGAATCTATAATGAAACACAAAACATCGAATATTACTTATGAAAAACCATAACTAAGTAGAAACTTTGAAATAAAAATGCAGGACTCAATAAAAACATAAACAGTGAATATATAAATGGTTAGGAATAGAAAGGCTTTTCTTTCCTTTTTTAATTCATTTTTTGTTAAATTTTAATTTATTTATCTACTTTTTTTCCCTACCCAATACTAAAAAAGGCCACCATTTTACACAGATATATAAATAAAAGTAAAACTGTTACTATATATGTTTCTACTCATCAACTCTTTCTCTGGAGGTGAATGCCATCTTCTTTCATAGGTCCTTTGTAGTTGATCTGAGTATTATTTATAATATTAATATATATATATATTTATAATATATAGCTACTCTTTGTACAATATTGCTGATACTATATATATAAAGATCTCTTGGTTCTACTCATTTCATTCTTCATTATTGCATGCAAATAATTTTGTAATTTTTAAAAAATCTATTCTGCTCTTCATTTCTGACATCACAGTAGTAGTCCTTCACAATCACATATTACAACTTGGCTTGGTCATTCCTCAATTGATGGATATTCCCTTGTTTTTTCAGTTCTTTGAACCACAAAGAGAGCTGCTATAAATATTTTAGAGCAAATAAGTTCTTTTCCTTTTTCCCTAATCATCTTTAGAAATAGACTTAGTAGTAGAATTCCTCGGTCAAAAAATAGAGGCAGTTTACTGAATTTGGGGTATAATTCCAGAATTCTCTTTAAAATGTTTGGATAAGTTCACAGTTCTACCATTACTGAATTAGTGTTGCAAATTGTTTACATTCCCTTCAACTTTTGTCACTTTCCCCTTCAAGCATTTTAGTCAATGTGGTAGGTGTAAAATGATATCTCAGTGCTGTTTTTAATTTGCATTTCTCTAATCAATAAATAGAATTACCAAAGGAAAATCCTTTAGCCACTCTAACTAGACTTAGTTTCACTTCTAGCAATGGGTTAACCACTTATGGTCATTTCCTTCTCCTAAGTCTAAGGACTCAATATTTGTTAATCTTAATGAGCCACCAGATTGAGCTGAAGAATGGGTATTCAAATACATTTGAAAAGATAAGCAATACATTGTTGGAATTTGGAGTTAGAAGGAGGATAAGATCTTGCTTCTGATACTTATTATATGTGATTTTAACCAAGTCATTTAACTTCTAGAACTATTTCCTCATTTATAATATGAGGAAATTGAACTAAAGATCTACTCTGTTTCCTTCCAGCTTTAACTTTATAATCCTTGTATGATTCTCTGTAACTTGATATATCTGTAGATAGGTAGATAGATACATAGGCAGATAATCAGTAGATAAATAGGTAGATAGATAATTCTATCCATAGAGACATAGTAAATCCCATCTTCAGTGAGAGTTCATCCCTGTTCTCATAAGCATGTTAAACTATGGGGCTTTAGAATATTAGAGAGAAATATGACAGGACTTGTGCTTTCCCAAAAATGGAATAATAAATATAAAAAAACAAAGAATAATGTGAGTGACTATGTGAGTACTTCTATATGTGAAGGAAAAGTGGCTAAATGTTAATGATTTACAGTCATCCATAGACATTTCATCTCACAAATATTTTGGAAAATTCAAGAATAAATAAGGATATACTTTTCAAGGAAGGTTAAGCTTCAGCAGTTTTTAGGATTGGGCAGGTAACATCCTGGAATCATTTCAAAAATGAAGCTTTAAGTTATGAACTCTTAAGACAATGCTAAGTCTTCCCATAAACACTAAAATTAACAGAAGGAAGAAGTAAACTGTTTAGATGTGAGTTTCACGAGCTTTCTTCAATCGTTTCCAATTAGTTATAGTGATACTCTTACCTCCAAGCAGGATTAGTTGAGTTGGGTTTTTTTCTTGATGGGAAGGTTAAAGTATTTCTAACAAGTATATTCACAGAAGTACATGTTTAAGTACATATATATATATATATATATATATATATATATATATATATACATATATATACATATATAGGTGCTAAGGGTGTGTGTGTACATATTCATGTGTATGTGAATATGTGAATGAATTTAAATATATATGTATATATTTGAACATGTTATATATAAATAGATATATAAAATGTATAAAAATAACCCATTTCTGGGTTCAAAACTCTTCCAGCATTATTTCTCAATTTCACACCCTACTCTCAAATTATTTTTATTATCTTTATATTCTTAAATTCTCATTCTCAATCACAACCATTCAGTGACCAAAACTTCTCCCTTCTTTCTCTATCACATCTCTCAAATATTTCCCTTTTTTCCCCACTCACACTACCAAAAGTCTCCTAATGCCCTCATCACCTTTTTGATGGACTCTTACTTTATCCTTCCAATTGATCTTCCAGAGACAAGTCTCTTCTCATTGCAAGCCTGCACTAACCTGTCAATGTGATTTTTTTCTACATCATAAATCTAACATTGTCATTCCCCAGCCCCAATCAATAAACTATTGCTATAAGAATTTCATATGAATTCTATTTGGCATTTAAGTTTTTCACAATATGGGTCCTTCCTATCTTTCCTCTCTTTTTATAAATTATACCCCTGTCCAGTTTCATTAGCCTACTCTCATTTCCTCAAGTATAATGCTCCATCTCTTGCCACTGTGCCTTTGCCCCTTCTCCCAATGATTTGAATGCTCTATCTTCTCACCACTATCTCTCAAAATACCTAGCCTCTTTTTTTTAGGATTTTTGCAAGGCAAATGGGGTTTAGTGGCTTGCCCAAGGCCACACAGCTAGGTAATTATTAACTGTCTGAGTCCAGATTTGAACTCAGGTACTCCTGACTCCAGGTCCGGTGCTCTATCTACTGTGCCACCTAGCTGCCCCGCCAGCCTCCTTCAAAAATCATTCTTAATGTTATCTTCTATGGGAATTATTTCCATAAATCCCCCCCCCTTCACCAACCTCTCACATTACTCATTCCATTCCATTGGTCTATTTATTATCTCTACAACACACCTCACATACATGCTGTGTGTGTGTTTGTGTGTATATATGTGTGTACAAAAATGGATGAGTGTTATATGAATGTTTGTATGTAGAGACTTAAAGATTGTAATACATATTACATATATGAGCATATATATATATATATATACATATATATATATATCCCTCTTTCTGAGTTTCAAATCTGGCTTCAGACACTTAATTACCTAGCTATGTGGCCTTGGGAAAGCCACTTTAACACCATTTGCCTTGAAGAACAACCCCTTAAAATCAAAGTCTATGTGCATATATTTGTCCCACCAGGGAGAGACTGATTGTTAATAATAATAGTAATTATATATATATACATATATGTGTATATATTTATTATCAGCACACCCCTGAATTGATCTATAAACTTTGGCTGAGCTCAATGAGTGTACCTCAGAAGGCTCAAGGAATGAATTTGATGACTGCAGGATACTAATAATTATAATTCTTACTTAACTTTTATTTATATAATACTTTATTTGCAAAGTAGTTTACGTCCATTATCTCATTTGAGCCTTATAGTGCCCTTGAAATTGAAGCCCAGTCAGACAGTTGATCAATGGGAAGAGAAGACACTTGACCCTAGGTCCTCTGCCTCTAATTCCAGCATTTCTACCACTCCACTATCAAAGAAAATCATCTACATCTGAAAAAGACATCTACAGAGAAATCTGAGGAGATCTGTATGAACTGATGAAGTGAGCAGAACCAAGGGAAACAATTTATGCTATTATAATAATAAGTAATATAAAAATGAATACTTTTGAAAGACAAGAATTTTCATCATTGAAATGATCCATTTTTTCAGAGGACTGATAACTGAAAAATGCCAACATAGAAATGATGGACTCGTAGAATAAGAAACATTTTTTATGTATTCAATATGAAAAATTTGTTTTGACTGTGAGAAATTATGTTACAAGTGTTTTGTATATGTTTTTAGGAAAGAAATTGAGAGGGGAAAAAAAGAAGTGTTTGAAATATGAACAAAAATCAAGTTCTAATACTAAGTTTCTTAGGATGAGATTTCTTTCACCTGGTAGGGTCAAATAAGGTTTTAAGAGGAAGATGACAGGTGAGATGAAACTTAAAAGAAAAGAATTTCAAGAGACAGAGTTCCACTCACCATCACATTCACATTGTTCTAAAATTTTTCCAGAAACCAAAGTCAAATTCCACTGATATGGCTCTAAGATTCTCTTTTCTTCCTTTTCCTCCTCTTAAAAATCTTGATATCTGTCTTTTCCCAGGCCCTAACAGCAAAGCTTCAAAACTGCAATACAGGCGCCCCTCATTCAAAGCTTCTTTTGCCAAGAGTTCTTTTACCATTCTTTTACCTTCTTTTACCATTAACTCAAAGCAAAAATAATGTAAGCAAAGTGGTGAGGTAAACAATTGGAAGAAATAATTTATTTGAACTCCTTCCTACACTATTCCAATAAGTATTAGTCAGTTTGATATGATTCCATAAGGATGGTGATTAAAAGTTCTTTATATTAGGCTCGCAGAACTGTGAACTGAAGGGTTTGTAAACTCACTTGATTCATCATAGGAAGCTAACTAGAGTTCTTCTACCCTTGTGTTTCCTTGTTATGGTGGCCAAGTCCAGTGTAGTGGAGGACTATTCTTTGGGACTATTCTTTCTTGTTCAACATGAGCAAGGGGACTATATTATGACCACTTAGTGGAGCTGCCCTCATGCTTCACCCAACCCTGAGACTCCACCTACTGACATGGCATTTTCTGACTCTTACATCATTTTTGACTCACAAAAAACCAGTGGTACTCCTATTTTTATATTATATAGCACCTTTAGAGTGTTCAAATATCAAGTCTGGTTGCAAAGTCTTATAAAAATATGGCCCTGGAAGAAGGGGACCATCTCAGGTCCTGAGGAAGATCTGAGGTCCATTTAATTAGAAGGAAGGATGACTCCTTTAATAAAGTATCATTGTCTCAGATTCTTTTGTTGCAGATTGGACAATTTTAATCTCCACACAACAAAGAAAAATCCCTTTCTTACCTAAAATGGAGTGATACTCTCCTTCCAATAACCCTGATACTAATGGAAGAGGGAACTATGATCAGTACTAGGTCTTGCATTTCTCTTACATCTTACACAATAGAATATGGGAGGAACTGAACTGTACTAATCTCTCCTATTCCATTATCAGGACTGATCTCTTCCTTAAGCAATTTTCTTAAAATACTTGAAAGAATATCAGATTCTATCTCTGTATCATTCTTATTTATGTGCTTATAATATCTCCCTAATAGACTGCAAGTTTCTTGAAAGCATCAGTACCTAGACATATCTCCAGTACCTAGCACAGTGACATAGTAGAGGCTTAAGAGATATTTGTTAAAGTTGAAAGAAAAAAATGAATAGCTAGCTGGTCATTACAAATAGTGCCTTGAAATATGCATTCAAGGACCCACATTTGGTGACTGGGAGTTGGGGGAAGAAAGAGGGAGGGCAAAAACATTTAATTAAGGATTAAGGTTTCATCATACACTGACTTGACTATAATTTTATTGAATGAATGCATACATACAAATATAATAACACCTTCAAAAAGCTCTCCCACTGAGAAGTTGGATACTGTTAGCATTTTTAAAAATACATTGGAATCTTGGAAAGTGACAATTAAACTTTCTTCTGGAGAATTAGCTGATGACTGCAGAGGGACAAAGACTAAAAGAGGAGAGAGCAGAGGACTAAGAGAATTTTTTTTCCTGAGAAAATATTTTAAACCTTATCTTGGAAAGAAACACTATGAAGAGAATTATTGAGAAAAGACTTTAATGGGTATTTCAGAGAACTAAACAGCAGGATCATGTTTTTTGTAACTGGGAAAATGAACTTTAGCTGTTTTGTTTAGAGGTGACTTTGGATGTGAGCTTTTTCAGAGATGATAGATATAATTTTTGTCAGTTATCTTTGTTACACTATTAATAATTATATAGTTAGTAACCTTGATGTTTATTTAAAAACAGAAGATTAGTGTGGTTGAGAAAGAAAAAGAGACAAGAGGGAGATCAATCCCCTAATCTTCTAGATATATAAATAACTGTGAGCATACATGTGTGCATGGGAATGTATATGATATATATTTATGGGGAAAGAGAAAGAGATAAGTAAAATATTAGGAAAAATAAGTTTTTAAAATTTATTGAATAAATAACATTTAATAACCTTGTCCTCAGAACTAACTGATTAATTTAATATGAGGGATGTTATGATGTTAGAAATGTTAGAAATGAGAAAATATCATAACGTATCTTTTAATTGCCTTAGAACTCTGGATGCAAATGAACAAGGAGGCATCAATCCATCTACAGTACACATAAATATAATAGACACCTAAAACCTTTCACATAAAAAATACAAATGTCCATCTTATTAATCAAATAAGGTGTTTAAAACAAAAATTTAAACATTTTCAGCGTTCTTCCTGAGTAATTTCTGCTTTGAAGTATCAAAGTAATTTCTTATAGAATACTCAATAGAGCACAGAATATATGTGATGGGGAGTAGTGAAAAGTAGAACCAAGCAGACTAGTTTGGAATATGAGCTATTGAGAAGTTCTATGCAAAGGAATTATATGAAAAAACTAGTACTTTAAAATAATTAGTGTGGCCACAGGGTACAAGTTGGATTGAGAGAGGTGATAGTCTTGCATGTACAATCTGATTGAGATGTATTTTGTTAAAAAAAATTTTCATAAAGAAATATGAGTTCACTTGAATATTTTCAATATTTATCTAGATTTTTA
This sequence comes from Macrotis lagotis, assembly GCF_037893015.1. Taxonomy (NCBI): domain Eukaryota; kingdom Metazoa; phylum Chordata; class Mammalia; order Peramelemorphia; family Peramelidae; genus Macrotis; species Macrotis lagotis. The sequence continues at coordinate 52,937,206 of NC_133660.1, read as the reverse complement.
TACTTGTTTTCATATTATTAGCTTATATATAGATACAAGAAAATGGGAAAATATTTTATTTACTATGATGGATTTTCAATAATTAAAAAATATAAAGAAAATCAGGCTTAATATTCTATAAAAACCATCACTTTAAGTCTCAAAAAATTTTAAGTATTTTTTGAAGGTTTTCAAGTCCTACTTGAGAAAAGCTTTTCTTTAAACAATTTTAGAGGCTGACTTTACTAAAACTTTTTTAAAAACTGCCTGGAAAATCTAAAAGCAGAAAAGTAAATCTAAATCACAGTCCTTTATTGTATACTTCTGTATATAACTTGAGAAATGCACAGACATGTCTTGATTTTTTTTTTATCTTCAAATGGTCAATGACTGTAAAAACAGATTTTGGAAAGTGGTCTTCTGTTAGATTAGCTTGCTGCTTTGGGTCTACTCTATCACCATAGCGTAATTTGTCTCCAAAAGGAGTGTCTTTGAAGTCTGGCTTAATTTACAATCCACGAGTTCTTTAAAGTAAGCTCAAAGTTAGATATGCTCAATTTTACATGGAACAGGTCCCCAGGTAACAGAAAAATGTACGAGTTGCAATGTCCTTATCATAGTTTGAACAACTTTGTGGTTGTGAGTATAGAGTTACAGTCTTCTAATTAATGAGACTATTTTTGAAAAAAGAAATAATCCAGATAATAAAATGCCTTCCCACATGAGCCTCTGTTTAACTTCCTGTATCCAAGCAAAAGAAAGACAGAAATGTCTGCTAAGATGTATAACCTATGTATAACATATAACTAATGTGATAACTCCATTGCTAAGTGGTTGGATCATTTAATAAGAGGTTGTGGTCAGAATAGTCTCAAAAGAAGCATTGATAGGAAGTGATGGACTAAACAATTTTTTTAAATTAGCAATGTTTTGTCAGTCTGTGCACCCCTCTCTATTCTTCCTGCATCCTTAACTCAGGGGAAGGCTTATGGTTCTATGAAATGGATACATTAACCTAGATACTTTCAGTATGATCATGGCATATTTGGGAGAGGGTATGGAGGAAGAGATGGTAGGCAGCATAATTAATACTAGATTCAAAATTATAGAATATAGCTTTGATTCCAGGCTCTACGAGTCACTACCTGTGTGACCTTAGGCAAGTCACAACTTATCTGGAATTCATTTCCTTCAACTATAAAATGAGGGAGTCAAGCTAACTAATTCAAGGATCCCTGACAGTACCAAATATGATTTCACTCTATCTTTTGCCTTTCAATGTTGTTTCTACTGTCCTATAAATTCTCAGATGATCTAAAGAATCTCATTTTGAATTCTTATGTTACTAAGCTGCCTTATTGTAAGCCCAGAACCTGATTGGAGAAGATACTATGGATGTGGAGGTGAATTTGCCCTCTGGACAAGGAGCAAAATGGTATAATGATGGGAAACTTGCATATTATGATTCTTGTTATTGAAGATTGCATCAATAGCAAGTCTAATATTGTTAGAACAGGCCAAGGGCTGATATTTTGTTAATTCCTTTTTTTAGGCAAAGAGTCAAAATCATAATTAGCTTTCTGTAACTTACTTAATTGAAAAGACTTAGAAAGTGAAATTATAATAGCACTTCTCCATTTATTTTCAATTGGGGTTTCCAAAGTACTTAGACATCTTTTCAACACATACACACACACACACACACACACACACACACACACATGCATACATACACATACACAAACATAAACACACACACACACATACAATCACACACATTCCTCTAGTAGAATGCAAATTCTTTAAGAGATTTATTCAGTTTTGTCTTTATATCCTTAGTGATAAGCACAGCACTGAGCATAGGCTGGGTACTTAATAAATGCTTGTAGCTTGTTAATGAACCCCTTTTCTATGGCTATTAGTCCTCAGCTTCCTTATTGATTTGCCATGCCTGAATTCTGATCATTATCTACTATCTGACAGAGGATAACATGCCACCATATGCTAGCAACCCTCATCAAAGGCCACAAGTATCAGCAGATGGCAAAATGAAACAAAACAAAACTGAAAAGCTATTTGTTTAGGAAAAGAAAAGGCAACCTGGAAAGGACCAATGTATAGAGTCAATGATATTGGTGTTATCATTATTATGAAAACAATAATCATAACATTCATATAGTGCTTTAAGGGTTCCTGAAGTGCTTCTTCCTCATTTTATCCTCGGTATTCAGAGATAGATACTATTATTATTCCCATAATTACAGATCAGGGATCTGAGCTAGAGAAAAGGTTCTGTTTGCCCCAGGATCCCTTAACTAGAAAGTACTTTAGATTATATTTGAACTCAGGTTTTCTTGACTCTGGTTCAGTGTCCATCACTGTGCCAGATTATGTGAACAAGACCTAGAAGAAGATTAAATTTAAGGAAATCCAATTACTTGGCCTAATTGTTTCCTACTCAAAAAAAAATTGTGCTAGAAAAAACAGGAAAGCAGTATGGCCAAAATTAAGTTCAGAAAATACGCTTTAGTACATATTTCACAATAAACTCTAACTGGATGCTTGACCTGTCAAAAATTAATTAAACAAAATAATGTATAATTAAAGTATAGTAGACTTTCAACTATGGATAGAAGAATAATTCTTAACTAAATAAGAGATATAGATGATGATAGATAGCACAATTCTCATTATGTAAAATTCAAAATTCTTTTCCTCAAGCAAAATCAGGTACAATTAGAATTGCTGAAAAATTTCCTTTAACATTCATAACACTATGGGAAGACTAGAGAATACCTTTTTCCCCTCTCCAACTGCAAAAAACACAGTCCTTTTTCTCCCTGAATCTCATGACTCCCTCACATACCTGTTTGTTTTTCATATTTAAATATTTTATGGGCTTCTGTTTGCCCCTAATAAAGGTCTGACATCTAACATATGTAAAGAATTGATTATATCATATATAAAATTGATTAGTATGCATATATAAAAAGCTACTTCCCAATAGATTAAATAATCAAAATCTAGAAGCAAGTAATTTTCTAAAGAAAAAAGTAAGCTACTTACATCTAAGAAAAAGATACTCCCAATTCTCCAATAATTAAGAAATGACAGCTAAAATTACTTACAGAAGCCCAGTACAATTCTCTAAGTATAGTATCAAGGATGTAGGATAATCACAGAATCAACCAAATAAGGTCGTAGGAGTGAAATGAAATAATAAATGTAAAGTGATTGCAAAACTTAATGTATTATATAATGTTCAATACCATGATTATTATTATAAAAGCTACTAGAGTAAGGAACTGAAGATAAAAGGAGTAGTGATTTTTTTTAATTACATTGAGAGAATGGTAAGGTAAAGAATTTGTAGTTTATTTCAGTGGATATTAGAGGACTGAGAGAGAGCAAAATGAAGGCTCAGATGACAAAACTGGAATCCAAAAAAGATCTTGATGTACTAAAGCATTGAACCTTGGTTTAATAAAATAGAGCTAAATGGACAAAAGAAAATGTATTTATTCTTAATATAAAAACCTCAACTTAAATGTTGAGGCTAGATTTGAAAAAGATTTGAATTTTTTAGTTCCATATGAGTTATCATATGACAACTAAAACTATCATAACAGCAATACCATAAACAACAACAACAACAAAAAAAAAACAACTAATGCTCTTGTGGCCTATATTAAGAGATGAATAACTTCCAGGAAATAACTTCACTGCTCTCTGCCCTCATCAGATCTCATGTAGAGTACTATGCTCAGGTCTGAACAGCAGTATAAAAAGAATATTGGTAAATATTAGAGTATCTGAAGAAAGATAATCATAGGGATGGCTAGGTGGCACAGTGAATGAAGCACCAGCCCTGGAGTCAAGAGAACCTGGGTTCAAATCCGGTCTCAGACATTTAATAATTACCTAGCTGTGTGGCCTTGGGCAAGCCACTTAACCCCATTTTGTCTTGCAAAAAATCTACAAAAAAAAAGATAATCATAAAGATGAGAGATTTTATATGAGAATCATTGAAGGAATGAGCATGCTTGGTCTAGAGAAGACACAGCAAGGGGAAATTGTTTACAGGTTTAAAGCCATGTGGAAGAAGGATTTTTATGCTCTTTCTGTTTTTCTCCAAAGGACAGAATCAAGAGCAATGGGTAGAAGAGACAAATTTAAACTTGCTTAAAAGAAACTTCCTGGCAACTAGAGTTTTCTAAAAGTGGAATGGTTTTCCTCTAGAGATAATATGTTCTCTACTCTTGGAAGTCTTTAAACAGAAACTGGAATGTGATACCATTTGTCCAGTATGTTGGGAGTGAGATGAAGATTTCTTTGATGTATTAATTAGACTATAGTAGATGGCATGAATGTGCCTTCCATATCTCAAATTCTAATTGTGGTGAAACAACTCTTAGATTGTATCACATAAGTATCAAATTGAAAAGAATGACAAATGAGGAAACTGACAATTGTTTGAGGGGATTATAGCAAGACAGGTACACTTAATGCACTGCTTATGAGGACTGAATTGTTCCAACCATTCTGGGGAAAACAATTTTGAAAACAATTACTAATCTACCCTCCATAGAAGTTAAAGAAAGATAAATAATTCATATATGAAAGTGTTGATAGTAGAAATATATAGATATAGATATAAGATGATATAGAGATGGTAGAAATATATAGATGTATATATATATATATATATATATATATATATATATATATATATAGAGAGAGAGGAGAGAGAGAGAGAGAGAGAGAGAGAGAAGTAGAGGTAGATAGAGATATAGAGATAGAGATAGAGATAGATAGATATAGAATGAGATAGATGAGGTAGATGAGATAGAGATGGAGAGAGAGAGAGAGAGAGAGGAGAGAGAGAGAGAGAGAGAGAGAGAGAGAGAAGTAGAGGTGGGGGCAGGGGTAGAGGTAGAGGTAGAGATAGATAGAGAAGATGATATAAATATAGTTATTGATGTAGATAGATATGGATATAATGTGGTGTATAGTCATAGTAAACACCTGGAAACAAAATGGGAGCTTGCTAATTGTGAAGCAGCTGAACATTTCATGATATAGGAAGGCTAGAATGTATTAAAAGAAATAACAGATATGATGGCTTCAGATAGCTCTGGGAAGACTTGTTGAAGAGTGAAATGAACAGAACCAAGAAAACTTTATTAATGGACGTTATTGGACAACATTGAAAGACTTCAGAACTTTGATGAATGATAGTTTTAGTGTGTCTCATCTTTTCAATGAGTGGCATTAGATTAGCAATGCAGAACACAACAGACATTTTCAGACATAGCCAATGTGTTGTTTGTTATTGGATTTTTTGCTTGATTACATTTGTTTGTTATAATGAATGGTAGGGAGTTGAAGTTGGTTGGTAGTGATAAAGAGAGAAAAATAAAAGAAATGAAAGAAATTTTTAAATGCATAGAAGGGGGCAAAAATAATTCCAGAAGAAAACCAAGACAATCAGAGTTTTTTCCCCATATTAATTAAACTTAACATACACTTTAAAGAAACACATGATTAAAGGAAATTTAAAGTTTCATGGACAATTCTCTTTTCTTCATATATTTAAATGTTTGTTGAAATTTTTATTGTTTAAACTCATAAAAATTAAATTTAAAAGGGTTCATTGGAATTACATACATGGAGCTAAAAAGGATCTCAGATGAAAATATACATGAATGTTAGAGATTAAATTTAATGTAGATATTTATATACTATTTTAAATTGTATTGTACATCAAATAGGTCATTGGACTGGTACATTTTGTAATATTGCAAATCTAGGAATTCAGTGCTATTATCAAAAGACAGCTTTATTTCAATGTGATTATCAGAAATCATATTCTGTTTAATGAATTTGTTTACAGGGTCAGTGTGTGGGTATTGTTATTTGGTAAGAGTGGGTCCAAAGTATCTTCATATAAGAATCTAAGAAAGTATTTCTGATTTCTTACAAAGAAATCCTGAGTGCTCCCTCCATTTTTTGCTTTCCTACCTTCCCTGCTTTCTCTTCCCTCCTACCAATAATATATAATAACTGATATCTGAGGTAATACATATAATGCTGTGACAAATCCACTTCAGCCTTGGTAATGCCCTTCGTTTTGACTTCAAAACATTTGCTGGCTCTTCTGGATTTGTACTATTTAACACCCAGATAAAGGTAAGCTGTCTTTTTTAATAATGATGGATTACATTTTCTCGTTATATGCTCTTATTGAATTGGATTTTTTTCAGTTTAAGCAATCTATTCAAGGGGAAGGAAAATGGCAACATCAGCCTGAGAATAATTGTAGTTATTAAAAAGGTAAATAAGATAAAACACAAGGTAACATAAACTGATATTATCTGATTAAATTACCTCCAAACAGAACAACTATATCCCTGACATAACCGAGTTTCTAAGTGTATTGTATTTTCCCTTCCTTTTCTTTAGTAGATTGCCATGTTACAACTTGAATGTTGTTCTAATAGGCAAGAAATGACTTTGTGGAAAGTGAGGGTGTAATCTGAAGCAGGAAAATAATTGTTTTGTATATATTCTGAAACAGATGCTATGAAATTACATGTTTAGAGCCTGATCCTGCAGTTCACATGCAATAAATCTCCTTCTATTTTCAAGAGGTGTTTTGCCTCTATGCAAACCTTAGGTCAAGCCTAAAATGCCTCAGATGTGCTAGTGGTTATTCTGAGATAATCTCACCTAAATCCCTTTAACTTCTGACAATTGTGCAGAACTATATCCCTTCTCTGTTAAGGGAAATAAAGTGCTTTCCTTTGCAGATTAAAACTTCAGTGTATTTATAATAGTGAACTATATACCCACTGCATCTGGAACAAAGGTGCATAATCCAGATTTTCAGTGTCTGTCAAAATCTCAAACTTGAGGCAAGAGGACTTCCCAAGGAACTGAGAAGGCAGGTTGAAGCAGGGGAAAGGGTTGTGACCTTGAAGTCACTTGGGAGCAAATCTTAGCTCTGCAAGTCACTGAGCCACATTGGATCTCTGTTTCTAATATGAAAAATGAAGTGATTTGACCTCTAAGGTCCATTCTTACTCTATATGTATGCTCCAATGAGTCTATGAGAACTGAAATCATGGCATTTCTCTTTTGGAAGGACCCACATAAATCACCTAATTCATTCTATACCTGGAGCAAGTACAATGACTGGATAAGTGGTGTGATAGCCTCTATTTAAAAATCTCTAGTGATGGTTAGCTCACTACTTTATGAAACATTTATTTTGCATAGTTCTAATTGTGAAGAAAGAAGAATAAAGAAAAGAAGGAAGGAGTGAAGTAAGAAGAAAGAAGTAAGAAGAGAAAGAAGGAAGGAAGGAGGGAGGGAAGGAAGGAAGGAAAGAAGGAAGGAAGGAAGGAAGGAAGGAAGGAAGGAAGGAAGGAAGGAAGGAAGGAAGGAAGGAAGGAAGGAAGGAAGGAAGGAAGGAAGGAAGAGAAGGAAGGTGGTAGGGATGGAAGGAAGGAAGAAGGGAGAAAGGGAAGAAGAGCAAGAGGGAGGTAGAAAGAGAGGAAAGAAGAAAGGAAGAGAGGGAAAGGAGGGATAGAAGGAGGAAAGGAAGAGGGGAGGGAAGTAAGGAAAGAGGGAAGAAAATCAGCATATTTTTAAGCATCTACTTTGAGTCAGATCCTGAGTTAAGCACTTTAAAAATATCATCTCTTTCAATACTTACAACAACCCTAAGAGGTAGGTGCTATTGTTATCTAAATTTTACAGGTGAAAAAATTAAAACAGACTTTAAGTTTATTAATTGTCTTGATCAAGTTGACATAGCTAAGAAGTATCTGAGATCAGATTTGAATTCAGGTCTTCCTGACTGTAGATCCTGTGCTCTATGTACTACACTACCTACTTGCCTCTAATCCTTCCCCATTATAATAAAAATCTGCCAATCTACAATTTCTACCCAGTGATTTCAGTTTTTCCTTTGGAATAGGAAGAATAAACCTAAGAATAAAAGAATAAACCTATCCATAAAACACATGACCCAAGAAAGTCTGATGCTGCTGATCTTCCTATTACTAATTAAGTAGATCCAGTCTAGTGCAAAAACAGCTACAGCATTTTTCTAGTTATACTACATATTATTAAAAATCACACTGAGTTATGATAGGTTTCCAAATATCCAGATGGCTGAGTTGTAACAGACACACTAGGAAAATTCAGTTATTTCAAACTCATCTAGTATAAGGAATATGAGGTACATGATCATAAACACACACACACACACACACACACACACACACACAAATACACAAATACTACCACCACCTTTCTCTGCATCCTTTTAGTAATTTAAATGGGATGCCAGAAGCATATGTAAAATTGCCTTTCCTGTTTTCATGCAAATTTTCTAATATTGTGATATTTTACTTAGTGACAAATCTATGTTTATTGTGACAAAATAATAACATCATATTTAATTATATATCAGTAATACTTTACTAATTCCAGTTGGGTTTTAAAACATCTTCACAGATGATACTTTGTTAAAGAGGAGGAAGAGAGAGAAAGGAAGGAGCAGGAGCAGAAGAAAAACAAGAAGAAAAAACAAGAAAAAGATATAGAAGAAGAGGAAAGTAGGGAAAAGGAAAAGAAGAAGGGAAATGAGAAAGAAGAGGACAGCAGGGGGGAGGGAGGGAGAGAGAGACACAGAGAGAGACAAAGACAGAGAGACAGAGACAGAGACAAAAAGAGAGACACAGAGAGAGACACACACAGAGACAGAGACACAGAGAGAGACAGAGAGAGAGAGAGAGAGAGAGAGAGAGAGAGACAGAGAGACAGAGACAGAGACAGAGAGAGAGAGAGAGAGAGAGAGAGAGAGAGAGAGAGAGAGTTAAAAAGAGGAAGATTTCTTTGTACTAATCAATTAGTGGACCTTTAGCAAGCATATATGATATACCAGAAATTGGAGATATGAAGAGGAGAAGAAAGAAAAAGAGAAGAGAGGGGAGAGGAGGGAAAGGAAAGAAGAAAAGGAAGAACAGGGGAGGAAAATAGCAGTGAGCCCTAAAGATTGGCAAAATTGAAGAACAAGAGTTGGGATGAGACAAAAGGCAGAAATGAGCTTTGTATTCATTTTAGTAGTCTGTGTCAGCCATATGGAATAACATAATTCTGTTTTCATAGGATTACTTTGATAAAATCATAGGAATATCATGTTTGTCTTCCTTGAAGCATAAGAGCACCAAAAGGAAGATGTGCAATTCCTCCTGTTTAATTTCCTGCCTCATAGATTGTTGTGTTACTAAAATATTTTTTATTACAGCTGAACTTGAAGCAATATAAAATGTTTGTTAGAGGATTATTTATAGTCCCTTTAAGCTGAACTTCTGTAATGAAATCCACTTACAGACATTCCACAGGGCCCTATGGTTACTTACTTATGCAAAGGAACTGTGACCCTTGGAATAAAACTCTTGCCCTTACTGTCATCCTCCATGGCTTCAAAGATCTCTAGGCAATAACTTTCAAAAAAAAAAGTAAGTAGCTTTTTAAGTTCAATTGGAAAGAGATCTAGACAGAAATAGTCAGAGAAAGAAAGGAAGACAGATAAGACAATTAGAGAGAGGTTTTCCTCCACTAGTCAATCAATGAAACTTTGTCAAAAACGAATTATGTATCAGGACTGGGGATATAAAGAAAAAAGCAAAATTAGTCCCTGACGAAAAGTTGATGCCTAACAAGTATAGAAGAAAACTATTTTTCGTGCATATTTAAATACCAATCTATAAATTTAATTAGAATAAAATATTTGTGCATAATTTTTTTTCAAAATGGGACATTATATTCTCAGAACAAGAAACCAATCTTATGGTACAGAGTTGCCCCAGCGCAATTAAAGTTTCCATAATTTTTCTTTGAAAATATTGTTTTCTAAAAGTTATTCTCATTGACAATATTGTTTCCAAAAAGAAAGAGAATTACACAAATCAACATAAAATTATGTTGAGGGGGCTTTATGGATAGTCACCATCTATAGAAGATGATTATTGGATATGCTGATTACATAACTAAAGAGATTTTGGAGGTGTAGAAATAACAAGGATTTATGGAGATGTTTATTTAGTCTGGAAATCATGTCAAAAATTCATTGTAATTTCACATACAATATTGAGTAGGGAAATCTTATCTACAGTTTTTCAAATGACAATCTCTTGAACAAGGTCAGTGACAAAAATGGCAGTTTCCTCTCCTAATGAAGACACCTATAGGAGCAAGGCTTACTCTTGCATGGAACAGGTTGAATAGATTATTTTTCTTGTGGGAGGAAAGTCCTTTGGTCCTAGGAGCCAAAGGGAAAAACTAGTCACTTTTGAGAAATTCAGGAGATCTGAATTGAAAATTATCCCCTGAGGACTTCTCTGGGCTTCTAGAGATGTGGTATTTGGTGTGTAAAAGATCTCCTATGAGAATGACAAACCTAAAAGAGAGCTGGTATCATCACCATATCAATTTCATACTGGATCATTTGTATTCAATTGATGCTGAATCATTTGAAGAAGACTCTTCCCCACCGATGAAAAGAATGATGCCTTTAAGTTACATTCCTGAATGCAAGAATCAAAAATGCAAATTCTCTTCAAAGAGAGATCTATGAAGGGAGAGAGAGAGAGAAGACTTAGAAAGGCATGCATGTAGGGGGAAACTAGTTCTTCAATATATCCCAGATACCTAACTTTTCTCCCTAGAGACTTTGGAAATGTCCCTTGGGTAAGATGAGGTTCCCTCTGTCTTGATTGAGCAGATATATCTCACTCATTTGCTATGTATATTGTTCAGTACATTTTAATCCATATGACTTCTATGACTTTTATTTGCTATCTGCTTAAAGTAAAAAATTATACATTCACTAGGCCAGAAATTTTTGGGAGTGGGGACAGAAGATATATAAATCTAATTCCAAATCCCTCTCTATTTGAAGAAAAAAGAATAACAAATCTCCTATACCCTTATCCTGCCTTCATCCAGTCAGATTTCAAAGTTTCCCTCAGGGAAGAGGAAGAGATTTCAAAGATTTCATACCTTCCCACAAGCCAACCATGTGGACATACATTTAATTCACATGAGAAGCACACACACACACACACACACACACACACACACACACACACACACCCTCCAAATTAATAATCTGTTTAATAATAACCCAATAAATATATTTGCATTTTGTCTGTAATTGAAATGGCTGTGTTAGACACAAAGAACAAAGAAATGCAGAGTGCTCCTTCATGTTCTACCAACAGAAAATAGGAAAATGAATTGAAACAGATTTTAAAAAAAAGTACTACTGTCCCATCTGCTGTAGAAATACTTCAGTGTAGATGTCATAGATCATGATTAAAACATACAAATGATGATGTACATAAACTTAATTGGACATATGTGCTTTCATTAAACACTAGTAATATATTATCACAAAGTGACATTGGATTTAGTCAGTTGTGGGGAAGGGCTTCATCTTATTTTGAAAATGTGACCCTGAGCAAATCATTTAACCTCTGGAAGTTTCAGTGTCCTCATCTATAAAATAGAGACAATAAGACACCTATTTCCCCAAAGGTTGTTGTGAAGACTATATGAGATAATAACTATAAAGCATTTAACATAGCTTCAACATAGCAGAGTAAACAATATAGTTTCCTGTTAGTTATTATTATTAAATAGTATGCTCAACTGCAAGTCACACAATAGCATATTGCTGTCCAGTTCAAGGCAATTACTTTATTCTTAAATATTTTTATTTTTTTAAAACACTCCATTTCTAAGCTTACATTAAAATTAATAAGAGATGATCTGAGTTACCACCTCATACCTCTCAAACTGGTCAATATGACAAGAAAGGACAATGATCACTGTTGGAAGGGTTGTGGGAAATCTGGAACACAAATACATTGTTGGTGGAGCTGTGAACTCATCCAACATTTCTAGAGAGCAATTTGGAATTATGTCCAAAGGGCAACAAAATTGTGCATACCCTTTGATCCAATAATATCACTACTGGGTCTATACCCTGAAGCGATTATGCTAAAGGGTATAAACATCACTTGTACAGAAATATTCATAGCAGCCCTGTTTGTGGTGGCAAAGAATTGGAAATTAAGTGAATGCCCTTCAATTGGGGAATGGCTTAACAAACAGTGGTACATGTGTGTGTGTGTGTGTGTGTGATAGAACACTATTCCATGTTCTATTAGAAACCAGGAGGGATGGGAATTCAGGGAAGCATAGAAGGATTTGCATGAACTGATGCTGAGCGAGATGAGCAGAGCCAGAAAAACATTATACACCCTAACAGCAACATGGGGGTGATGATCAACATTGATGGACTTGCTCATTCCATCAGTGCAACAGGGACAATTTGGGGCTGTCTGTGATGGAAAATACCATCTGTATACCATCTGTATCTAGAGAAAGAATTGTGGAGTTTGAACAAAGACCAAAGACTATTACCTTCAATTTAGGGGGGGAAACATTATCTTATTATGCAATTTTGCTGTCTCTTATACTTTATTTTTCTTCATTAGAGATATTTCTCTCTCATCACATTCAACTTAGATTAATGTATACCATAGAAACAATGTAAAGACTAACAGACTGATTACAAGCAGCCAGAAAGACACAATTCAGATATGGTGGAGCTGCAGTCAGGATCACATAGGACTTAGCAGCAACTACATTAAAGGCTCATAGGGCTTGGAATATGATATTCTGAAAGGCAAAAATGCTTGGCATGCAACAGAGAATTAACTACCCAGCAAAACTGAACATCCTTTTCCAGGGGAAAAGATGGACTTTCAATGAACCAGGGGAATTTCCACTGTTCCTTTTGAAACTACCAGAGCTGAACAGAAAGTTTGACCTTCAAATACAGAACTCGGGAAGCATAGAGAGCGGAGGAGAAGGGTAAAATAAGAAGGACTAAATGATAATGAACTGCATGTATTCCTGCATAGAAAAATGATACTGATAATACTCATACAAAATATCTCATTTAATAGAGCAGGTAGGAGATTATATAGATGAAGCACAGGAGAGAGCTGAATTTGAAGATATAATATATTGCAAAAATGGAGTCAATGACTAAAAGGGAAATGTACTAGGAGTAAGAGGAAGGGAAGGTGGAATAGGTTAAGATATTTCACATAAAATATATTTTTTATTGCAAGGAGCTATTGCAATGATATGGAAGGGGGGAAAGGCGAGAGGGAATGAGGGAAACTTCTCTCTCATCAGAGGTGGCTCAGAGAGGAAACAGCATGTATACCCAATGGGGTATAGACATCTAGAATAAAAAGGAGAGAAGGGAGAAAGGGGAAAGGGAGGGATGTGGGTGATGGAGGAGAGGGTAGATCATAGGAGAGAATAGTCAGATATAACACATTTTCTTTTGTACTTCTTGCAAGGGGCTGGGATTAAGTGGCCTGTCCAGGACCACAGGGCTGGGTGGTTGCTGGTTCTCAGGGGTGGTATGTGGACTCAGGGTCTCTTGGCCCCAGGGCCAGTGCTCTGTCCTCTGCACCACTCAGCTACCTTACTGCACATTTTAGAAGAGGGAAAGAGTGAAAGGAGAGAGAAAATATAGTATATGGTAGTGGGGAGGTATGGATAGAGGGAGTTGTGATCAGCAATGACAACAGTGGAAAAATATGGAAGTAGCTTTTCTGATGGACTTATCATAAAGAATATGATCCACCTGAGACAGAGCTGATGGTATTGGAACACACACTGAAGCATATTTTTTGCTTTTGCTTTTGCTTTATTTTTCATGAGGGTGTATATTTTTTGGGGGGAGGGGTATTATGTTTGCTCTTAAATAAGAAATTTTAGTAATGTATAAAAAATCACTTGTACAAAAATAAAAAAATAATTTACAAAAGACTAACAGTTAGCCTTCTGTGGGGGTGGGGGGTGGGGGGAGGGAAGCAAGAATAAGGCGAAAATTGTAAAACTCAAAATAAATAAAATCTTTCTTAAAAAAATTAATGAGATGAAATCATAGAGTTACTTAAATCAGAAGAGGGGAAAAAGTTGAACTTTAAGTCATTGAAAATCTCTATTTTCAAACTTCAGATATTATACCAGATAATGAAATGAATAAAAAATCATTAATATATCAAAAGATTTTTTAAAGGAGATGGGAATACTTAGATTAGAATTTTTTTTAAAAAGCAAAATAAAACAATCCTTTTAATTTATATTTTGATATAATTGATCTACTAGTTGGATTAGTGTAGACTAATTATATCAAGAGAATAATTCTTGATTACATAAATGAAAGGGGACCTAGAATATTTTTTGTCATCTTCCTTTGGTAATAATTTAATAATATTACATTGGTATTAATTTAATAAGATAATAAAAGATTAAACTCAAAAATGTACATACAAATATTCCCTGAATGTCTACTCACACCCATTCCTATCTTATTATTTATCATTTACCAGAACATCTATGAACATTATTTGAGCTCAGGAGGAGTACAGCAGAAGATTTAGGGAGTAGAGTCATTATCAATTTGTAGACAACAGAGATACAATGACTGTAGGTTATTAATAATATCTATAGTGTTATTTTTACTACAAATCAAGGTTTGAAAATTTTCTAGACTTGAAAAAGTGATGGAGAAAATGTCAATGATAAAGCTTCCATTTAAAAATGTGTTGCACATACATTTCATTTCTCAGAGAAGTAGTCATCAAACATTTACCAGCATGCTGCAGGTAAACGGAGGCTGCATTCTAGACATGGGGATCACTAACACAAAGACACAGTGATGAAAGATGATGTGTCATGTCTAAGAGTAGGAACCCCAGAATGACTAGACCATAGTATACAAAAGGTAATGCCTAATAAAACCTGATAAGATCAGTTGAGCCCAGGTCATGAAGGGTTTTAAATACTAAATAGAGGAGCCTCTGGAGCTATTGTGTGTTGTAGTCAGAACTGTACTTTGGCAACTTTGATAGAGATGACTTGGAATGAGAGGAGATTTGAAAGAGGGAGATCAAATAGGAGATTATTACAATAGACCAGGGGAGAGGCAAAGAGGGGACTGTGCAAAAAAAAAAAAAAGTGGGTGGATGAAAGATCTTTTGGCAGTGAGAGCCACCAGACCTGACAACTGACTTGTTAAAGAGGTTACAGCAACATGATCACAGTCTTGTGTAAGTAGGAGAGAAATAGTGACATGTGGAAGAGCAGATGAGTTTGGAGAATGTTGAAAATTCTGTTTCAGACATGATAAATTTGAAATCTACACAGAACATTATCTAATGACCTCCTAGATATATACCCAACTACCTCCAATGGCTTGACAATCTATCTGACTTTATAGTCTTGTTCTCTAATTCAATCCATAACAATATTTTGGCCATTTCAATGTACACCCTGATTATCTTTATCATATCTGAATCATCAGTTTTTATGACATTTATCACTTCTCAGCTTTAGGTACCTAAAACCTAAAACCTCCATTTCTAAAATCCAGGATATGGAATTTTTCTCTATAATCACAATCTACTCTTCTTCTACAGCCTCATTCCTCCAATATTATTTCTTTACCTTTTTCAAGACCTCTGAAAATCCCTCAGTCTTTTCCTTTGCTCCCCATTCTGGCTTTACTTCCCTACTTTCTCTTAGAAGAGGCTCTGATATCAGTATTTTTGTAGTTCAGGTTCAATATTGGGCTGAAGTGAGAAACTTGCAAGTCATTGAACAATTAGCAAAAATGAGTTTTACTTTATCCTTGCACAGTGAAGATACATAACTTATAAATAAAGGTTGCATTTCTGGGTATTGTCTGCCTCGTTTCCATTTGGAAATCTGTCTTGTTATCAGAATAGGATGTAGTGAAGGATACTGTGACTCATATGGTTTTCAGAAATTCATCTAGTTGAAACTGGCCTAATGCTCATACACTGGACTTTTTAAATTCCTTTTAGGTGACCAGTAAGCATGTTCAGGGACTTCCAGAACACTTAGATCCTAGGGAAATCTTTGTTTCATTTTAGAGAAAGTTAATCCCTGTCAAGGGAAGGGACCAGGAAGGAAAAGGGACCAGAATCTGAAGTCCTGACATTGATAGACATATAACAACCAAATGTGTGAATCTCTGTTAGCAATCCTAGTCTAGAAAAAAATCTATGCCTGAGTTTCCCTCCCAGGCAATTTGTCCTTGAGACTCTGTGTTGTCTATATAGACTGAAACCTACCCTTTTCCTGTTCCTGGAAATCTTTTCCTGGAAGTCTCTTTTTTCTCTTACATTTGACCTGCTTGACTTCAAAGCATTTCCTCTAGCTACTTAAACTACAGAAAACAAAAATCTTAATAATATCCTTTTTAACAATAACAGTTTCCAACAATAACATTTCTTTGCTCCCCTATGGTTTACAAAGTACTTTCTTCATAATAGTCATGTAAAGTAAGTAGTGTAATATTATCATGCCATTTTTATCATTGAGGAAATGTGTTTAAAGAGAATAAATTATTTGGTCAGAAACAGAGCTACAGATTAAATGATTCTCTCCTATGTCTCTCTTGAAGTACCTATTGGTTTCAAAATCCAATGCTTTCCATTCTACCATGCTGCCTCTGACCAATAATGTGGAAATAATAATTGAGGAAATTGGTGAAAAAAGTTTCCTCATCTGTAAAACACCTCATAATGCCTGTTGTGAGAACATATGAAATCCATTTATATGGATTATGGATTTTGGATTTTGGAACAACCTATACATATACATATATATATATATATATATATATATATATATATATATATATATATATATATATATGTATATATATATATATATACAGCAATCATTCAACATTCTATCAGAAATAACATTCTTGGTATTTCATGCCTGTAAACTGATGGATTCATGCTGAAGTTAACGGATTGCTCAAGCTCAGATGTCTAAATTGCTTGACACAAATATAGTGAATCTTTGGAACTAGTGAGAAAATTGGTTAAACGAGGAAGTGAAAATTGGTCTGAGTCAGAAAAATGGAGGCAGGTCAAAGCTTCTGGATCAGTACTGCCATCAAAGCTGTGAATAGGGGTGGCTAGGTGGTGCAATGGATAAAGCACCAGCCCTGGAGTCAGGAGTTCAAATCAGACCTCAGACACATAATAATTACCTAGCTGTGTGGCCTTGGGTAGTCCACTTAACCCCACCACCTTGCAAAAAACCTAAAAAAAAGTGCTGTGAATAGCTACTGTACTTTCAAGCTGGTCAAGTTAAGAAGAAAAGAAAGGAAGTGAGAAAAAAGGGGGGGAAGGGGGAAGGAAGGGAGAGAGGGAGGGAGAAAGGGAGGGAGGGAGGAAGGAAGGAAGGAAGGAAGGAAGGAAGGAAGGAAGGAAGGAAGGAAGGAAGGAAGGAAGGAAGGAAGGAAGGAAGGAAGGAAGGAAGGAAAACAAATTTTCCCCTAGTCAATCTTCAAAAATGTTTCCTTTTGTATTTTAAGTCTACTACATCTCTGGTAGCTAGAAGCAGATTTTGTACATCAACTTCAATTCTTTGTGCTGATAGTTGGTCACTGCAAAGATCAAAATTCATTTTAAGTTGTTTGTCTTTACAATGTCATTGTCATTGTATAAATTGTTCAGGTTCTGCTCACTTCACAATACATGATTGCATACAAGTTTCCCCATATTACTCTACTATTGTTCATTTCTTCTTTCCAATGATATAAAATAATCAACTACACATGTCATAGTTTGTTTAGTTATTTCCCAATAAGTAGGTACTTTCTTAGTTTCTTCTATTTTTGCTATTGTGAAAAGGCATGCTATAAATATTTTTTGTGCATTGAGTCCTTTTCCAATTTCTTTGGGATATAGACCTAATAGTGGAAATCAGAGACAAAAAGAATTCACACTTTAGTAATTTTGGTGGCATAGCTCCAAATTGTTTCCAGAATAGCTGGACAACAGTATATTCATATGCCTATTTTCTGATGATCTTTCCACTATTTATCATTTTCCTCTTTTGTCACAATCGCCAACCTGATGGTTGGGAAGTACAACCTCAAGGTAGCATAAATTTACATTTCTTAAGTTATTAGTGATTTGGAACTTTTTTCAAATGGTCATATTCTTGATTATTTATTTATTCAAATACTTATTTATCTATAAAGTATCTGTTATCTATTGATGTTTCAATCTTTTAATTATGCTTCAGTTTTTTATATATCTTAGCTAAGATACTTTATCAGAGAATTGTCCAGTTGTCTGTTTCATGGAAGTGAGTTCAAGGTTTATTTATATAATAATAAAATAAATAGTAAGAAGTATCATGAATAATGAGAAAAGTTAAGTTCAATCATTCTTGAAATATTAGAAAAACTTGCCAAAATTTCAAAGCACTTGAATCTAATAAAGAAGATATAATTTTAAACATATAACTTAGGATATGAGATAATTATGTCTCCTATCCTGCCTCTTGAACTTGGGAAATACTTTGGACTTCAGTATTTACATCTATACATTAATATACTGAGTCAAATGATCTTAAAGATATGGTGTCTTCTTAGAGCTACAATCTACAGAATTTGAGCAAATATCTATCAAAAACGTACAAAATTTAAACAAACAAAAGAAAGCAAAGGTTAAAAACAAGAATGAAAAACTGAATAAAGATATGGGAAAAAATAAAAATGATTACATTCAAATCAATTGAATTCCTCTATAATAGAATTTCAATAATTATAACTATAGGTATACCTCAGAGATGTTGTGGAAATAAGTTTCAGACCACTGCAATAAAAAGAATATCTCAATAAAGTGAGTCTCAAAATTTTTGGTTTCCCAGTGAATATGAAAGTTGTGTCTATACAATATTGTAGTCAGGCAGGTAGGAGGCATAATGTTGGACCTGTAGGTACTTAATAGCTATATGACTTTAAGCAAGTCACTTAACCCTATTTGCCTCACTTTCTTCATCTGTAAAGTGAGTTGGAGAAGGAAATGGTAAATCATTCCAGTCTCTTTGCCAAGAAAGCTCTATTAAATAGAACTATAAAGAGTTAGACATGATTAACAAATAACTGAAAATACTATAGTCTGTAGTATATATGCAATATTATGTCTAAAAAACAATAGTGCTTACATTAATTAAAAAGTTTCGTTGCTAGAAAATATTAACAAGCATCTAAATCTTCATTGAGTCATACATAATCTTTTGAGTGGTCTTGCTTTGATATTGATAGCTATTAACCAATCATGTTGGTGGTTACTGAAAGTTGGGGGGTGACTGTGCAATTACTTAAAATAAGTCAATAATGAATTTTGCCACATTGATAGACTCTTCCTTTTGTAATAGAATCTTTCTGTAGCATATAATGCTATATGATAACATTTTACTAACAGCAAAACTATCAAAATTGAAGTCAATTCTCTCAAATACTTCTTTACCAAGTTTATGTAATTTTTTTCAATATTTTGATGTTTTAAACAAAGTCCCCCCCCAAAAAAAGAGAGACCATTTGGTGGATCAGTCAGTATATACATACATATATGTGTGTGTGTGTGTAATATTTATTGATTTAGTTCACCATCGTATATGGATATGGTTTGTGCATCCCAACATAATTCAAATAGCTTTGATTTCTATTTATGAAAACTACCCATTGATATCTTATAACAGCTGGGAAATGTTCTTATTTTCATACAGTTCACTCACTTCCATGCATATTTGAGAAATTAGGATTTTTATTTTTAGGTTTTTGCAAGGCAACAGGGTTAAGCGGCTTGCCCAAGGCCACACAGCTAGGTAATTAGTAAGTGTCTGAGGCCAGATTTGAGCTCAGGTACTCCTGACTCCAGGGCCAGTGCTCTATCCACTGAGCCACCTAGCCTCCCCGAGAAATTAGGATTTTTTTCAGAGAAATTTGATGTTATTCTGATTATGGCTGCATTGTTTTTGTTTGTGAAAAGCTTTCAAATTTTATGTCATCAAAATTATTCATGGTCATATTTTTTCATCTCTTGCTTTGTCATAGATCTGATAGATAAACAATTCCACGCTCCCCTAATTTGCTTATGATATCATCCTTTATGGCTAAATCGCATCCCCCCCCCATTTAATTGGAAATTTTTTAATTTGTCTTTTTCTAGTTGGGTTATGTTTTAGTTGCATGGCCAATTTACTGATCTGTTCTTTTGCTTTGTCTGCATTCCACAAATTTAGATATGTTGTCTTATTGCTGTCATTAACTTAAATAATTGTTTCTACGGTTTGATCTTTGGTCAAGTAATTCTATAAAAATGGAATATGTTGTTTCTAATTAATTTTAATTTTTGTTTTCATAGTCCTTTATTGACTATTATAAACTAAATAATGTATCTAATAATAGCCTTTCTGCATTTTTTGAAGTTTTTATGCCCTAATACATTGTTAATTTTGGTGAAGGTGCCATGAGTAGCTAAAGAAAAAATATACTCCTTTTTATTTTCATTCAGTTTTGTCCAAACATCTATAATAACTAACTTTTCTAAAATTCAATGTCCTTAACCTCTTTCTTCTTTATTTTGTGGTTAAATTTATCTGGTTCTGAGAGAGAAAAGTTGAGTATGGTTTGGGTTTTTTTAAAATATTTTATTTGTTTTTCCAACTACATGCAATAGTAGTTTTCAACAATCATTTCTTGCAAAGTTTTGAGCTTTACATTCTTCTCCCTTCCTCCCCCTTCCCCAACAGAAAACAATCTAATATAGATTATACATGTATAACCATGCTAAACATAGATTCATATTATTCAAATTATCAAAGAAGAATCCAATCAAAATAGGAAAAAATTAGAGAGTGGGAAAAATAATACATAAAATAACTTTTAAAAATTGAAGGCAGTAAGTTTTAGTCTCCATTTAAATTCCATATAAATATCCAAATATGGATGGTATTTTCCATCATAAATCTTTTAGAATTGTCTTTGATTATTGTACTGATATAAATTTATCATCTGTTTCCTTCTGTAACAACTTTTTCTTTCAAGTTCAAATTTATGCCATTTGATACATGGATGTTTAGCATTAATATTATTTTGTCTCATGGCACCTTCACCATTTGGTACCTTTTAGTAAAATGTACTTTTCCTGATTATCCCTTTTAATTAGGCCTATTTTTCCATTTACTTTATTTGAGATCATGATTTTTTTTTTACTACAGCTAAAAAAGCATAATTGATTCTCTTCTAGTCCCTTAGTTAGCTTTGAGAATGCCTTTCATTTTCAGCTGTTTCTTGTAATAAAGAGAGTCTCCTCATTCAATAATTCCCTATGTCAATGACAACACAAGTTCAAACCCTACTTAATATTGGATTAGCTCTTTTGCTGCCATAACACAGTACTGTATTAATTCACTTCAAGCTTAGGGACCATTAAAAACTATCATGTCTTTTTCTGATGATCCACTGTCTAACTCTTGTAATATTTGCAACTGATTCTTAAAATTCAAGTCTCTCTCTCTCTCTCTCTCTCTCTCTCTCTCTCTCTCTCTCTCTCTCTCTCTCCTTTCTAAAATATACTCCAAATAGCTATCAAAATGATTTTTCTAAATCACAGGTCTGATTATGACATTCCTCAACTCATAATCTTCAGTTTCTTCCTAATGACTCAGGAATCAAATAAAAACTTTTCTTTTGGACTTTCAAAGTCCTTTACAATCTGGTCCTATTATCTACTACTTTCTTTCATGTGTTCCATAGGCCAGTCAAACTTCTTCACTCTAGTCCTCATTCACTCCATCTTCCTTATCCATGCTTCTGTACTGGACTCTCCTCTGCCTTTGTATTTATTAACTGTCTCCCTATGCATGAAATGCACTTCCTCCTTTCACCAACTCACAAAATCCCACCATTCCATTAAAATGTCAATCAAGTACCACTTTCTATATGAAATTTTTTTTGATTACCCTTTTCAAATGCCAGTGTTTCATCTCCCTAACCATTTTGTATTTCTGTCATAAACACATGAATATATATTATATATGCATCTATGTGTATGTGTGTTTATGTGTCCAAACACTCACATACACACAAACTTTATATTCTGCAATATAATGTAAGTTCCTTGAGAAGCAACTTTGCTTCACTTTTTTTAAAAAATTGTATTTATTTAAGGCAATGGGGTTTGAGTGACTTGCTCAAGGTCACACAGCTAGGCAATTATAAAGTGTCTGAGGCCGGATTTGACTTCATTTTTTTAATATTTGCTTCTCTAGTAGGCATTTAATAAACCCTTATTGATTGATTAAAATCACCTAAGACAATAAAAAGATCATAGATGATATGCTGACTCTTTGCTGTGTCATATAAAATGGCAGCTTATGATCACTCATATATTGGAAAGTCTCTAAAGATTAACTAGGATTCCTAAAAACCTTCAAAGTCATGTATAACATTTGAAGGAACTAGGGATGTTTAGCTTAGTGAAGAAAACATGCTTCCACAACAATATCCAACTGTCTTCTTGTTGATCTGACCTTAGTTAGCTGTATATTTTATTTAGCACACCTCTAATTAGTCCCTAATAAATAGAGTTGGCTTTAGACTTAGACAGTAGGTGTCAGGGTTAGAGTAAGAGTTAATAGAATGAGTGTATATAATGGCTATAGCAGTCTGATGGAAAACAAAATTAGGAATAAAACACAAAAGGGTTAAATGTAGAGTTAGAAGGCATTAGTCCATGGGGTGGCTAGGTGGCGCATTGGATAGAGCACCGGCCCTGGAGTCAGGAGTACCTGAGTTCAAATCCGGCCTCAGACACTTAATAATTACCTAGCTGTGTGGCCTTGGGCAAGCCACTTAACCCCGTTGCCTTGCAAAAAAAAAAACTAAAAAAAAAGCATTAGTACAATTTCTGAGTATGTTAATAAATTCGTAATAGTATAGGTGTTCCAAAATCACTCCGAATGAAATAGTCCAGGGTAAATGTTGCAAATGATTGGGACCAAAACAATAACAGAGCTCCATTCTTTAGAAAAAGAATTTAATGGAGGAATAAAATTAAACAAAGTGTTTTTGTTAGGCTATAAGAAAGGCAATTAATAGGATTCTTAATAGTTAAACTACAGGGATGCAAGAGTGAAGGTTACTGAATTCCTTAAGTAAACATTGACTTAATCCATAGCAGAAGTTTCACAGGAAATCCTTCCTCTGAGGGGTCTCTTCCATCTTCATTTGTAGTCAACAAGCACTGACAGTATACTGACATTAAGCAGTTTCAAAAACAAATTCCCCCCAAAGTAAATGTGCCAATTTTAAAGCATAGAATTCTGTAGTTTAATATACTCCTGTATTGTGTTCTGTTTTGCATCCTTCCTCTCAAACCTTTGTTTTCAGAATTGAATTGTATGGCTTAAATACCTGTATATTGCTTTATTTTTCTTTTATCTTCTCTATACATACTCAAACCCTCACATTCCATTCAAGAAACTGTGAAGAAGTCACTTTTTAAAATGAATAATCATGTTATTTATTCATATAACTCACAGATATATTTTATGACCTCCCTTCTCTAGATTAGATGGTGATCTGCATGCTATTTAGGAGGTGAATTTGTTTCACTATTATAAAGATAATGATGAAAGAAGATTGTATCATACCTGGGGAGGTCATTTACATTTGCATTGTAGTGTAGGCAAAAATGGGTAATTCATTTAAGCATTAAGTTATTCTTTCTTTCTTTCTTTTAGGAGAAAAAGCATTAAGAAGTTAAACAAGTTTTCTAGTGTAATATAGTTAGAAAGTGTCAAATACAGAATTTGAAACCGATTCTTCTTGACTCCAGATCCACAACCTTATCTATTCGCTAGGCCAAGCTACTTCTATGTTTAATCATTTCTTCAGTCAGTCAATCTCAACTCCTTGAAAGTGATGCAAGGTATTATTGCATGGGAACATTTGACATGTCAGTTTAGGATGAGTTGAAGCATCTATTATTGGCATAGGAAATCATCTTCCTCAAACTAATCAATCGAAATGATCCCATCATATTCAACAATGAAATTTGAAACTTCAATTCCATGAAACATCCCCATACTGGAGACCTATGTTAGAGAAGGTTAGTTTCTCCTACCACTTCTTTTCATTCAAATAACTGCAAAATGCCCAATGATAATAATAATAATAATAATATTACAAAAGATAGTGGAGCTGGTTACATAATTCTTAGGTATCATTTACTTTTTATGAGTCTGGCAAGGAAAATGAGGAACTGAGGACATTCTATTGCAATCAATATGCTCCTTATCCCCTAAATGTGCCATTTACCAACCTACTCCATGATTTTCTTTGCCCTTTGCTTGGCATCCCTTTTTTTCAGTTATTGAATATTGATTCAATCTTTGAAATTTAGATGATGATTTCTTCATGTTTTTTGACCAGGCAACAGGGTTAAGTGGCTTGCCCAGGGTCACACAGCTAGGTAATTATTAAGTGTCTGAGGCCGAATTTGAACTCAGGTCCTTCTGACTCCAGGGCCAGTGCTCTATCCACTTTGCCATCTGGCTGCCCTTGCCCTGGTTATTATTATTATTATATTATTAATTAACATAATCAATATTAATTATTAATGATCTTTTACTTCAGATTCACAATCCTTTCTTCACTCTCGGATGTACTTATCATTTAATGTATGAAATTGTTATCTGGGTTTGTATTTTTCTCCCTTAATAGAGTATAAGCATTATGTCAACATGTCTATCTAAATCTTGCATCTTTCTAATTTTTTTCTGCTCTTATATTACATATGTAGATACATAAAAATATGTGTGTGCTGTATTCACGTGGTTATTTGCATATTATCCTCCCTTCCCTTTAGAATGTAAGCTTCCTGAGGACAAAGCCTGTTTTTTTTTCTTTCTTTGTTTATCCAGCATATAGTAAGTGTTTGATAAATATTTATTAACTTGGGATTGACCTCTCACAATCTCCTTTGACATGTTCTGGTAACTCAGGGTAATTTGTATCAAAAGGCCTTAACCCACGCACCAAAAACATTAGTTCCCAATATATAGTCAATAGCCTAGGTGGCCATTTGTGGAGTTAAATTAATTTTTACAATGTATTTTGCCTGAAGAAAAAAGAAAAATGCCAAAAATTTAGGAACAGAATTTTTCTTAGTCCAGATGTTTAAAATCTAATTCTCCTTAGATGTCCCATCATATCGTGCAATTGAACTTGGCTTGTTGAAGGACATACCAATGAAGTACAAGGCCTTCTAAGGAGGAAAGTCTTTGAGTGTGGGACTGTTCTGGAGAACCAGGCAATCTAATCCTACAGAGGCTCCATATTGAAGATTAACTACTAGTTTGGATTACAGAAAATTACAAAAATTATTTTATTTTATTTTATAAAATATGTTGTGCCCATTTGAATGTGTGTTTCTTGATGGTAAGGCCCATACATTTTTGCCTTTCTTGTATCCTTACGATAGTAACTGATACACAGTAAACCCTTAATAAATGCTTGTTGAATGATTTCATTATGTCAGCATAGGGATGCTCCATGAAATTGAAACATCTTTTAAAATTTTGATACAATTCAGTAATTCTTCCCCCAAATCTATTTTTGTCCGAAATGTTATTTTTTTTTATCTTTCCTTATTCAGTGTTTTGGTTACCTTACATTTCCTTGAACAAGATGCCATAATTTCCTTCTAAATTCACCAGAGTTTCTCCCATTCTGATGCTCATTCGGAGCTTTCTAATCTCCCATACATTCTTCCATGAAACTTGACATACGATAAGATCACATTTTCTGGTTATAGCTCAATATTAGTTTGCTCACTTCCATAAAAAATGAGCAATAGCAACAATAAAAAAAAAGTCCAAAGACTTAAACTGTCTCATAGTCTGGTTTATTGGCTTGCTCATTCTGCAGGGTTTAGAAATAGAGTTAATTCTTCTAGGATCCATGATTTCTGGTTAGTCATAAATCAAAAGATATTCATGGAAAAAACATAAACTAGAGAGAATTGTATTTATATTTGTTTGGAAATTTATTCTTTGAGTTTCTAGAGGGTGAAAAAAAGTGTGCCTGCACCTACACAACACAGATAACAAAAATGGGAGCAGGAGAAGAAATCATACTGGTGATTTTCATTGGTATAAGGAAATCCCAATGAGTTAACTTTTTCCAACACAGACTGATACCTACCATGCAAGTTACAGGTCTAAAAAAATATTTATAGGGCCGAAGGTTTCGATATATTCCCAAAGCAGGCCTTGAACCTGAATCTTTTTGATGAGGAGATCAATTTTCTATTCACTCTCTCAACCTGCCTCTGGAAGAAAAACAAATGCAATTCAAATCATTTATACTAATAAGAACATTTGCATATCTAAGTAAATTTTTTTTAAGTTATCGCACCCATGAGCATTTACACAATACCCTACAAATGGCCATTCTGCTAGGCATTTGACAAAATGATAGCAACATTCTGGGTTCCAATATGTTCTTCTCATCCTATGCCTTCCAAACCACTGATCAACAGTGGGTTGGATATTCATTTGACTTTACTTTCTTCTCAGGCTTGTCCACCATTACAAAAAGTAAGGCATAGTTTCAACTTCTTTAACACTCTCTTTTACTATATAAAATTAGACTGCTTGAACAGGGAAATAAGGATCTTAGAGATCATCTAGTCTAGCGCTCTCATTTTACAAATGAAAAAACAGAGACCCAGGGAAATGACACAAGGAGTTATTGAATAAGGCATGACTAGACTGGAAGCTAGGATTTTTGACTCAAACCATGGACTTTTTTCAACAACTATATTTTTCCTCTGACTTTGGGGCACTCCTCTTTCATTGTGTTATGAGCAACTCACCACTTCCAATATTTGCTAAAAAGCTCAACAGTTTCCTACTAATTCCAAAATTTTTTGTGAAGGTCATGCAGCCCTATTTTCCATTGAAATATTTTGTAAAGAAAATATCATTTCAAGAATGAATTTCCTTTAACTATCTAAATTAAACTGACTTTATATCTTTTCCATGATATAACTAAGAAAAAAACTTTGTTTCAAAGAACAGGAAAGGGTATTGTGAAAGCATGTCAAGAAAAGAAAAGAATAATTTTTTAAAGGAAAAAGAAAATGGGGGCAGAGAGAGAGAAGTTTCCTTTTTATGGCAACAACAAAATCTGTACATTGGCCTTTATATGAAGAGATCAAAGCCCCTTTGTCATTTCTTTTTTAAAACAAAGATGTGAGAAGGGAAGAGATTCAATATAGTTTTAAAATCCCAACTTTAAAAGTCTATTTGAATTGGAAATTCTACTTATCACTTACATGCTTCCTTTAAAATGCATAAACTGTCAGTGCTAAAAACACAACCTCTCTCTAGAAAAGTGATTTTAACACTAAGCATAGCTTGTTATAACTGGTTGAGGTTGCTTTGTAAACCTAAGGTCTTTTAGCAAGTTTACATAAAAACTCTGTTAAAGTCTTTAAAATACCTCTGATTGGGACCACATAATGCATTAATACCCTGGAAGGATCGTCAGTAGGAGGATTTTTGTTGAGTGCCAAAGTCCACGACTCATTGCTAAGATTATGGATGGCCATTCATCTTGTTTTCACTAACTTAAAGGTGACTTAACCAAATCCCTAAACTGAAGTTAATGCTTTTAATTATATGATTTTGAAAAAAAAATAGAAGAAAGTTTCATTTGTTGAAAGACAATGTTATTACCAAAATTGGCATATTGTTATAATGAGTCTAGTTTTGCATGAGAGTAAAAATGAAAGATGACATAGCAGTAAAGAAAAAAGATACCATATACAAGGGATAAAAATGAATCTCATTTTCAAGACTCTGTGCCAAATTTTACCTCAGAGAACAAAGTCTTAGTTGATTAAATTTTCAGAGAAACATAAAATTAAGATGCATCATCATCATCATCATCATCCCTGAGGAAACAGACTTCATTGCAAAAGAATTTCTCCTCAATTCAGCAAAGGAATCATTGTAAGTATCTTTAGTTGAGGTTTGGAAGAGGTGAGGCTATGCTTTTTTTTTCCTCCAAAATATTCCACGATATTTCTTACATACTCTAAAAATCCTGATGATGGAAATTTTTAGTGTTTCACTAAATAACAATACAAAGAACTTTGAAAACATTTACTTTTATATGAATTTTTCATATTTTAACAATATTTAATTCACTATTTTGAAAAATTGTAATAATTGCTAAAATTTATGTAACACTCCAAAGTTTGCACAGGCTCTCTATATACAAATCTCATTTGATTCTCCCAAACCACCCAGTGAGATATATGCCTATTATGCCTATTTTACAGATAAACAAACTGAGACTGACAAGTTAAAGTGACTTGCTCAGGGTCCCATAATTAGAAAGAGTCTGAGGTGGGTTTTGAAACTTAGACTTTAGGAGTTCCAAGACTTTATTTTAAAAATAAGTTAGATGACCATCTTCATATCAAATATTCTTAGTAGTCTTAACCACTATTTGAAAACAAACAATTCTTCCTGATATATGACTTGATTGACTACTTGATTTTTTCTTACTTTTAAATACATCAAAAATGAATTTTAAAATACTTTAAAAAATGAAAATCATGATTTTTTCCCATATTACACAAACCCAGTCCTGCAGGAATCAGTATTATATCCATTAGCCCTCTTGATATTTAATATATATTTTTGATGATAATGATAGTGGTGGCAATTGTAATAGGGAAAGGTACAATGAGTCTTAATAGACTCGCTACAAGATTCACTTCAAATTTCTATCATTTCATCCATGTGAATATCCTCTCCATGGATGGAGATCACAGTTTTGCCTTATTTTAATAGAGAGTTTAAATGAGTTTTCAGGGTCAAAAAACAATTCATTAACCTGATAGCCTGTTCTAGGCTGCTAAGTCTTTTCATTCTCAAGCCTTTTAGCAAGTTTAGGAAAAGCCTTCCAGAATATGTGTTCCAAATGTTGGGGTGAAAGCAATCACTGTGGACTTGAGATTTTGTTTACCAGGAAATTCAAAGAACCCTTCATTTTAAATAAATTCAACCAGCAGAATTTCATATTTACAGTATTCATAAAGTAGGGTTCCATTTCATTTTACATCAACTCAAACTTTAAACCGAAGGAATTTCCATTTAGATTACATTTTGTGTTGCACAGCGACATCTACTGGCAAAATGAGATGTTGTACTACAGCTGTAGTAGATATAATTAATGAATGATTCAAAAGAAAATCATCAAATCACTGAACTTTATATAGAAGGGATCTTGGAGTTCATCTGAACCAATAGTTCCCAACCTTTCAAGTTACCATTAAAGGCAGGAGGAAAAAAATTATGGAGCATCAAATGATAGTAGTTGAACAATAAATATTCTCTAAGAAAAAATTAGATGGCAAAAAAAGCCTGTGGGAATTTCCAAACATTTCCAATTAGTATCCCATGGGGTTTGAGTGACTTCAGAAATATAATTTCTATGCTGTGGACAGTAGGTTGCTATGGATATAGTGCAGGTCCTAGTGTCAGGAAGACTTGCTAGTTGTGTGACCCTGAATATGTCACTTAATCCTGTTTGCCTCAGTTTCCTCATTTGTTAAATGAGGTAGGGAAGGAAATGACAAACAAATCCTGTATCTTTACCAAGAAAACATCAAATGGGGACATGAAGAGTTAGACGGAACTGAAAACAACTAAACAACAAACTATTATTATTTATGATGTATTATATAAGTAATTCACATAAAGTTGTTATCTTTTTACCTGACTCTCTCCTGGTGCTAATAAACATAGACTCAAAATTTAGAATTGAAAGAGAATTTCAAATTTGGCTAGTCTGATGCCCCCAATTTTCAGATAAGAATACTTTGGATCAAAGAGATTTTTGCAACTTGCCTGCTCAAAGTCGCACAAATAAACATCAGATATGGTATTAAACTTCATTCCTCAGAAATTATCTAGTGTTTTTCCACTATGTGGCATTGTCTGTGTTTGACAGTCTCCCTGAATATTAGAGCTAGACAGAGTGTTAGAGATTCTAGAACCACCATCTCATTTTACAAAGAAATAAACTGAGGCTTAGAAAGTGAAAAAGACTTGCTCAGGGTCTCACAGTACCCAAATGAATGGAAAGATTAAATTAAGCTCCAGCCCCTCATATAGGAAGATGACATAATGCTTAAGACTCCATATCCTGGAAAAAGACAAATAGAACAGAAAAAAATCAAGTTAACTCACATGACATCATGCCCTGAATTTTAAAGCTCTTAGCTATCATCTATACAGTAGCTATTACTTATCTTAAGTTATTACATATTGCCTTGACAATAAGCCACCATTGTTCTAAATCTGTATAAAAGAAGTCCCTCAACCTAGGACTTTCCCTCCCCCCCTCAAGCTTAGAGATGGGCTGGCATATATGAAATAATCAATCTGATAATGATACTCACATATTTTGGCATCAAAAAAGTCTGATCTTGGAGAGTTGCAAGGCTGTTCTATCCAAGGACATGGTGATCACTATCCTTTGCTTGTCAGCTTTCCCCCCTGTACTATTCTATTTCATAAAATTACTTTCTCCTTTACTTGAGCAGTTTCCCCATGTACAGTCTTCTCCCCAAGTCAGGAAATCTCTTTTTACTTTCAATTAAGTTTGTGAGTCCTGATATTCGCATGAAATTTTAAACCCTTCCAGAGCAATGGTGAATCTGAGGCTTGAACTCAGAACCTTTGATTACAAGTCCAATGCTTCTTCCAAGACACCATGCTGCTTCTCTACTTTGTCACCATAATTGAATTTTAGATTTCTCCAACAGAAATAATTTCAGAAGAATATTGCTTGAATTTTTGCCTCCCTTGACCTAGTTGTAGGATCATGGTACTAAAACTGCACAGAAAGTCAGCTTGTTCCTTTCCATTTTTTATAGGAGAAAACAAAGAACCAGGAAGGTAAAGGAACTTGGGTTTTTTTTACTGTATTTATATAGCACTTAAGGTTCTTACCTTATTTGATCTTCACAACAACTCTGGGTGATAGGTCTTATTATTTTTCCCATTCTACAGATAAAGAAACTGAAGCTGAGTTATGTTATAAATTTGTTAAGCCTGAATTCAGGTTTTCCCGATTCCAAGTCTTGCCCCTTATCCACTGAGCCACATAGATGTCTCAAGTGTGCCCAACATCACATAAACCTTGAGTGTCAGAGTTAAGATTCAAAGTCAGGCACTCTGCACTGAGTTAAGGCTCTTTTTTTTTTTTACAAAGCAGTGGGGTTGTGACTTGCCCAAGGTCACACAGTTAGGTAATTTATAGTGTCTGAGGCTGGATTTGAACTCAGGTACTCTTGACTCCAAGGCCAGTGCTCTATACACCGTGCCACCTAGTTGCCCCAAGTTAAGGTTCTTTTTAATACTCCATGTTCATGGTTGTCTTTCTTCCACTTATTCTTCAGCATAAATGCTCTAAAATAGACGTAGACTATATCTATGTTTTTAAGAGTAAATCACTGTTTTTACTCTTCAGTTCCACAGTTCTGACTTGTAGATCAAAGGATCATAATATTTTATCTGGAAGAGAATTCAGAGACCATCATTTTATAGTCACTCTTTTTACAGATGATGTAACTGAGGTCCCAGGAGGTTGAGTGATTTATTGACTAATAGTCCCTTCAGAGTGGCCTGTGAATCTAGGTCCTCTAACCTCACAGTCAATACTCTTTCCCTTAGACCACATTAAACCCTAAAAGCTGAACTATTATATATTTTATTGTCTGGATAAAATGCCTTGATTCCTATGTATAACTATGGCTTTCATTGTATTTAGAAAGTCTCCATTTTCAACTATGGGAGTAAAATCAAACATTTTCGCATCCATATGGCATAAATAAATCCAAAACAGAGTGCAAAATGAGATATTTACTTTTATATAAAGCCAATGCAAGAATTTGCTTTGCTTAGCTATGATTATTTGTTATAGGGGTTTTATCTTTCTTTTTCTTCCACTAGAATTGGAAAAGAAGTGACAATTAACATGTTTGTTAACTGACAAAAATAAATTTTAAAATATTGATTCTATTCCATAATTAGTCACCATCAAAGTTTCCATAATCTCTCTAACTAGAATATCTTTCCAAGGGCAATTTCATACCAGTAATCTTGTAGCAAATTAACAATAAAATCAATAATAAAATATTCTAAAGCTTTTTTTTTCCTTCTGTGTTTAGAAAAGTTGGCTTTTTATCCAAATTTAAGAGATTTAACCAACCTGGGATATAATGCTAGATTATGACTTGAAATGGGTGAATTTCTATTCAGAATATATGCTTCTCCCAACATTAACCCAGATGCTTTTCAATCATTCTCAAAGGGAGTCAGGCTCCTATACCCAAAAACTAAAGAAAACATTATAGTCTGTGAAGAAGCACTGTTAAAGTTTGGAAGACATGAAAGCATTGTTAAAGTTTGGAGGACATTAATTTCATTTAAAAAGAAGATAATTGGCCACAATCCTTTCTCGCTGTCATCTGTCTCACCCAACCAATTCCTTTGCAAGAATGCATAAATTGAAAAAAGATGGCCTATCTGGTAAATTATTAGATTTCACTGCTAAATCAAAGATCATTAAGAATATTCTTCTCTGTCAAACTACAAAACTACTTCATTAAAAAATCAGTTCAGCTCTCCATTAAAAAAGTAGGCAAATAGGGGGCAGCTAGGTGGAGCAGTGGATAGAGCACCAGACCTGGAGTCAGGCGTATCTGAATTCAAATTCAGCCTCAGACCCTTAATAATTACCTGTCTATGTGGCCTTGGACAAGCCACTTAACCCCATTTGCCTTGCAAAACCCTAAAAAAAAAAGTAAGCAAATAGCAAAGTGGATTAAAAAGCCAGAATCCTACAATATGCTGCTTACAAGAGACTCATTTGAAGCACAAAGATACATATAGAGTAAAGGTAAAAGGCTGGAGCAAAATATATTTTGCTTTAGCTGAAGTGAAAAGAGCAGGGGTAGCAATTCTTCTCTCAGACAAAGCAGCTGCTAAAATAGATAGTGTTAAAATAGATAAGGAAGGAAACTATATCCTCCTAAAAGGTACCATAGACAATAAAGTCATTTCAATACTACATATGTATGCACCCAGTGGCATAGCATCCAAATTCTTAGAAGAAAGCTACAGGGAGACATAGACAGCAAAACTCTACTAGTGGGAAACCTCAACCTCCTGCTCTCAGATTTAAATAAATCTAATCATAAAATAAACAAGAAGGAAGTTAAGGAGGTGAATAGATTGTTAGAAAACCTAGATAGACATATGGAGGAAATTGAATGGAGCAAGAAAGGAATACACTTTTTTTTCTGCAGTACATGGCACTTACACAAAAATTGACCTTGTACTAGGTCATAAAATCTTTTTTTTGAGTTTAAATTTTTATTTTATTTTTTAATTCTCATTTTGTACAAATGTTTTTTTACATTAATAAAATATTCTTGTTTAAGAGTAAACAAAATACCCCCCCATGAATATAGACTTGTATAGACTTGCTTGGGTGATAAAGTAAAGGGGAGAGAAAAAAATTAAAATAAAAAAATAATAGTAATAATTGTAGGTATGGCCAGGTGGCACAATGGACGAAGTACCAGCCCTGGAGCCATGAGCACCCAAGCCCACATCCAGCCTCATAGACCCAACAATCACCCAGCCGTGTGACATGCAAGCCACCCAATCCCCACTGCCCTGCAAAAACCAAAAAGAAGAAAAAAAAGACCCAAAATAAAATAGTAATCATAATAGGGGTGGCTGGGTGACAGACAGAGCATTGGCCCTAGAGCCAGGAGCACCCAGGTCCAGATCCGGCCTCAGACACCCAAAGATCACCCTGCTAATTGGCCCCAGGCCAGCCACCCAGATCCATTTACCCTGCACCCTCCCCCAAATAATAGTAATAAAAAATGTGCTTCAGTCTTTGTTCTAACACCAACAACTCTGTCATGGGTGGATCGCATTCTTTATGGTAAGTCCATCGCAAAAGTTGCTTCCATATTTTTCCAATGTTACCATTGCTGCTTGCAACTCTCCCCTTTCTTATTTCTCCACTGCCATGTACTATATTTTCTTTCTCCTTTCACTCTGACTCTACTGTAGGGTCACTGAGTGGCGCAGCAGAGAGATCCCTGGTCCTGGGGCCAAGAAGCCCTGAGCCCCCATACTACTCCTTAGGCCCAGAATACACCTGGCCCTGGACAGGCCTTCCAATCCCAGCCCCTTGCAAGAAGTAAAAAAGAAAATGTGTTATATCTGACCACTCTCCCCCCATGGTCCATCCTCTCCTCCATCATTCACATCCCACCCCTTCCCCCTGCTCCCCACTCCTTCTTACTCCAGATGTCTATACCCCATTGAGTATATATATGCTGTTTCTTCTCCTAGCCACCTTTGATGAGAGCAAAGGTTCCCTCATTCCCCCTTGCCTCCCCACTTCTATATCATTGCAATAGCTCATTGTAATAAAGAAAAAAACTTATTATATGAAATATCTTGGCCTATACCCCCTCTCCTTTTTCTTTCTCCCATTACATTTCCCCTTTTTTCTATTGACTCCAATTTTACACCATATTTTATCTTCGAATTCAGCTTTCTCCTGTGCTTCAACTATAAAAGCTCCCTCTACCTGCTCTATTAACTGAGAAGGTTCATATGAGTATTATCAGTGTCATTTTTCTATGCAGGAATACATGCAGTTCATCATCATTAAGTTCCTCATATTTTCCCCCTCTCCTCCAATCTCCATGCTTCACCTGAATCCTGTATCTGAAGATCAAACCTTCTGTTCAGCTCTGGCCATTCCAAAAGGAACCTTTGAAATTCCCCTGGTTCATTGAAAGTCCATCTTTTTCCCTGGAAGAGGACATTCAGCCTTGCTGGGTAGTTCATTCTTGGTTGCATTCTAAGCTCTTTTGCCTTCCAGGATATTATATTCCAAGCCCTACAAGCTTCCAATGTAGTTGTTGCTAAGTCCTGTGTGATCCTGACTGCAGCTCCACGATATTTGAACTGTTTCCTTCTGGCTGCTTGTAATATTTTCTCTTTGAATTGGGAGTTCTGGAACTTGGCTATAATATTCCTAGGGGTTGGTTTTTTGGGATCTCTTTCTCCGGGGGATAGGTGGATTCTCTCCATTTCTATTTTGCCCTCTGCTTCTAGAATATCAGGGCAATTTTCCTGTAGTAATTCTTTGAAAATGACGTCAAGGCTCTTCTCCTGATCATGACTTTCAGGTGTTCCAATAATTTTTAAATTATCTTTCCTAAGTCTGTTTTCCATATCAGTTGTTTCTTCAATGAGATATTTCACATTTTCTTCTAATTTTTCATTATTTTGGTTTTGAAGTATTGATTCCTGATTTCTGGTAAATTCATCAATCTCCCTGAATTCTATTCTTTGTCTGAAGGATTTGTTCTCCTCAGAGAGTTTTCTTATCTCTTTTTCCATCTGGCCAATTTTGCTTTTTAAGGCATTCTTCTCCTCAATAACTTTTTGAACTGTTTTATCCATTTGACCTAAGCTGGTTTTTAGCACACTATTTTCTTCAGCATTTTTGGGGATTTCCTTGACTAAGCTGCTGACTTCGTTTTCATGTTTCTCCTGTATCTCTCTCCTTTCTTTTCCCAGTTTTTCTTCCAACTCCCTCATTTGATTTTCAAAGTCTTTTTTGAGCTCTGTCATAGCCTGAGCCCAATTTCTGTTTTTCTTGGAGTCTTTAGATGCAGGAGCTTGTGCTTCCTCATCTTCAGACTGAGTATTTTGATCCTTCTTGGGCTCATATGCAAAATATTTCTCAATGGTCTTCCTCTTATTTCTCTGCTTGCTCATTTTCCCAGCCTGGGCCTGGTTTTGGGGTGCTTCCTGAGCTTTTGGGACACTCCCACCAGGGTCTCAGTGTGTGAGGCTCTGTCCTCCCTCCTGCTCTGTGAATGACCATAAGCGCCCCCTCTGCCACGGGGCTGAGGTGGGGGTGGGGCCCTGCTGTTCTGTGGGGGGGCCTAGACTGCGATCAGCATCTGAATGTGTTCAGAGCCCCAGAGTCCTGTTCCAGAGGCAGAGGACAGAGCTCTGCAGTCTCTCTTCACTCCCCTCCTTAGGTTCAATGGGCTCATGCCCTGGGGGCTCCTGCTTACTGGCTCCGCCTGCTTCTGTTTCTGGATCTGGGCTGCAGTGGCCAAGCTGCTGGCTGTGTGCCCTGAGGGCTGGGCTCCACGAGCTCGCTCTGGCAGAGGTCCCCCACTGTTCCCCCACTTTGTGCCCGGTGCACCCCGGGGTGCAGATCAGGAGACTCCCCTGCTGCTGTGAGCCATGGCTCCCAGTGCTCTGGGGCTGCCTCCGGGAGGCTGAAGTTCTTTTGCTCTAGCAGGCCACCCCTCTGTCAGGCAGCCCCTCCAGCCCCAGGCAGGGTCTTTGTGCTCTTTTCCAGGTTTCCTTGAGTAGGAGAACTGCCTCTCTGGGTCCCTTTGTGGGTTCTGTCTCTCCAAAGTTTAGTTAAAGTACTTAGTTTCAAGTTTTATCCGAGAGCGCCTAAGACTCTACCCCTTCTTGTTGCCATCTTGGCTCCACCCCCAGCTCATAAAATCTTAATGATCAATTGCATAAAGGCAGAAATAGTGAATACATCTTTCTCAGATCACAATGCAATAAAAATCATATGCAATATTGGACCAGGGAGATATAGCCCCAGAACTAATTAGAAACTAAATAACCTCATTTTAAAGAATGAGTGGGTCAAGAAATAAATTATAGAAAGAATTACTTATTTCCTCCTAAATAATGACAATAATGAAACATACCGAAACCTATGGGAAACACTCAAGGCAGCTGTCAAGACATACATTATTTCTTTAAATGCTTATATGAATAAATTAGAGAAAAAAGGAAATTGATGAAATAAATATGCAACTAAAATAGAGAAAGGACAAATTTAAAAAAACCCAATTAAATACCAAATTAGAAATTCTAAAAAATTAAAGGAGAATTTAATAAAATCAAAAGCAAGAAAACTATTAAACTAGTAAACAAAACCAAGAGCTGGTTTTATGAAAAAAAAAACAATAAAATTGATAATCCTCTAGTCAATTTGATTAAAAAAAGAAAGAAGAAAACCAAATAGCTGGTATCATAAATGAAGAAGGTGAACTCACCACCAATGAGGAGGAAATTAAAGTAATAATTCAGCATTATTTTGCCCAACTCTATGCCAATAAATGTGACAATCTAAGTGAAATGGATGAATATTTACAAAAATATAAATTGCCCAGATTAAATGAAGAGGAAATTAAAAATCTAAATAAGCCTATCTCTGAAAAATTCTTCAGGGCCAGATGGATTCACAAATGAATTCTATTAAATATTTAAGGAACAATTGGTTCCAATTCTATATAAACTCTTTGGGGAAATGGGTGAAGACAGAACTCTGCCTAACCCTTTCTATAACATCAATATAGTGCTGATACTTAAACCAGAAAGAGTTAAAACAGAGAAAGAAACTTATAGGCCTATCTCCCTGATGAATACAGATGCAAAAATCTTAAATAAAATCTTCGCAAAATGGTTACAACAAGTTATCACTAGGATAATACACTATGACCAAATAGGATTTATTCCAGGAATGGATCAATATTAGGAAAACTGTCAGTATAATTAATTATATCAATTAAAAAACCCATCAGAAATCATATTATATCAATGGATGCTGAAAAAGCCTTTGACAAAATACAGCACCCATTCCTACTAAAAACACTAGAGAGTGTAGGAATAAATGGATTGTTTCTTAGAATAATAAGCACTATCTATATGAAACCATCAACAAGCATTATATGCAATGGGGATAGTCTACAGGCATTCCCAATAAGATCAGGGGTGAAACAAGGATGCCCATTATCACCACTACCATTCAATATTGTATTAGAAATGTTAACTTCAGCAATAAAAGAAGAAAAAGAAATCGAAGGAATTAGAATTGGGAAAGAAGAGAAAAACTCTCACTCTTTGCAAATGACATGATAGTATACCTAGAGAATTCCATATAATCATGTAAAAACTATTAGAAATAATTAGCAACTTCAGCAAAGTCAGAGGATATAAAATAAACCCTCACAAATCCTCAACATTTCTATATATGACTAGCAAGATACAGCAGAAAGAGCTAGAAAGAGAAATTCCATTCAAAGTAACCTCAGACAATATAAAATACCTGAGAGTCTACCTGCCAAGGCAGACTCAAAAACTTTTTGAAAACTAGTACAAAACACTTCTCACACAAATAAAATCAAATTTAAACAACTGGGCAAACATCAACTGCTCATGGATAGGTCAGAGCTAATATAATAAAAATGGCAATTCTACCAAAACTTAACTACTTGTTTAGTGCTCTACAAATAAAAAAAATTACTTTAATGAGTTAAAAAATTATAATTAAATTCATATGGAGAAATAAAAAGTCAAGAATGTCCATGAAAAAGTACAAAAGAAGTAGGCTTAGCCTTACAAAATTTAAAATTATATTATAAAGCATCAGTCATCAAAACAGTCTGGTATTGGCTAAGAAAAAGAGTGGTGGACCAGTGGAATAAACTAGGTGCAATAGTAGAAAATGATTACAGTAATCTGTTGCTTGTTAAACCCAAAGAGTCCAGCTTTTTGGATAAAACCTCTCTCTTCAATAAAAAACTGTTGGGAAAATTGGAAGTTAATATGGAAGAAACTTGGATTAGATTAACACTTCACACCCTACACCAAGATAAGATTAAAATTCAGGATTTAGACATAAAAAACAATATTATGGGCAAATTACAAGATCAAGGTGTAATATACCTGTCAGATCTGTGGAAAGGGAAACAGTTTATGACCAAGGAAGAGATGGAGAACATCATTAAAAGCAAACTAGATTATTTTGACAACATTAAATTAAAAGGCTTTTGCACAGACAAAATCATTCTAACCAAGATCCAAAGAAATGTAGTAAACTGGGAAATAATTTTTACAATGAGTGTTTCTGACAAAGGACTCATTTCCAAAATATACAGAGAACTGAGTCAAATTTTCAAAAAAGAGCCATTCCCCAATTAACAAATGGTCAAAGGATATGCAAAGGCAATTTACAGTTGAGGAAATCAAAGCAATCCATAGTCATATGAAAAATTTCTCTAAATAACTACTTATTAGATAAATACAAATTAAAAGATCTCTGAGGTACCGTCTCACACCTCTCAGAATGACCAATATGACCAGAAAGGACAATGATCAATGTTGGAAGGGATATGGGAAATCTGGGACACTAATACATTGTTGGTGGAGCTGTGAACTCATCCAGCCTTTCTGGAGAGCAATTGGGGATTATG
Organism: Macrotis lagotis; assembly: GCF_037893015.1. Lineage (NCBI taxonomy): Eukaryota > Metazoa > Chordata > Mammalia > Peramelemorphia > Peramelidae > Macrotis > Macrotis lagotis. Next base: position 52,897,799 of record NC_133660.1, on the reverse strand, counting down.
CCCAAAGGGCAATAAAAATGTGCATACCCTTTGATCCAGCAACACCAATGCTGGTCAGGGTCTATACCCTGAAGAGATTATGAAAAAGGGTAAAAACATCACTTGTACAAAAATATTCATAGCAGCCCTATTTGTGGTAGCAAAGAATTCAAAATTAAGTGAATGTCCTTCAATTGGGGAATGGCTTAACAAACTGTGGTATATGTATGTCATTGAAAACTATTGTTCTATTAGAAACCAGGAGTGATAGGAATTCAGGGAAGCATGGAAGGATTTGCATGAACTGATGCTGAGCAAGATTAGCAGAACCAGAAATACACTGTATGCCCTTACAGCAACATGGGGGTGATGATCAACCTTGATGGACTTGCTCTTTCCATCAGTGCCACAAACAGGGACAATTTGGGGGTATCTGCAATAGAGAATACCATCTGTATCCAGAGAAAGAATTGTGGAGTTTGAACAAAGACCAAAGTTTATTACCTTCCATTTAGGAAAAAAAATTAACTTATTATGTAATTTTGCTATCTCTTATACTTTATCTTTCTTCCTTAAGTTTATGATTTCTCTATCATCACATTCAGTTTAGATCAACATATACCATGGAAAAAATGTAAAGACTAGCAAATTGGTTTCTGGGGGGGGTTGGGGGAGGGGGAAGGGAAGCAAGATTAGGGGTAAAATTATAAACCTCCAAATAATTAAAAACTTTCTTTAAAAAAAAATCAGCAGGGCGGCTAGGTAGCACAGTGGATAGAGCACCAGCCCTAGAGTCAGGAGTACCTGAGTTCAAATCCGGCCTCAGACATTTAATAATTACCTAGCTGTGTGGCCTTAGACAAGCCACTTAACCCCATTGCCTTGCAAAAACCTAAAAAAAAAAAAATCAGCTCAGAGAATCCCAGAGAGCATCTAGTCTACTTCTAATTCTACACCTGAGAAAACTTAGAAACAAAGAAGTGAAATCATTTGTACAAGGACACATAGTTTTCATCCAATCTTAACTCCCAATCTGTTCCCCTAAGTAATAGTATTTGTGGATAATAAAAGTATTTTCAATGAACCAAGAGAAGATAAGTTTATTTCTTGCTGCTTTTTTTCCAGTTGCAAAAGATAGGCAGTTTCTTGCTCTAACCAAGATCAATCAATGAATATTAGACATGAAAAACTAATGACAAGATGGTGACCTGTCTCATCTTTTCTATCTGTATCAAAACAGAAAAAAATGAGAACAAGATAACTATAATTAAAACAAAAACAACAACAAAAACAACAACCAAAACAACAATAGTATAGTTCCCAGAAACAGTTTGCTTTTGGGAGACCATCCTTGCTAAGTATAGTCAGTAGGTGGCATAGTGAATAAGTACTGGGCCAGGGTCATGAAGACTCATCATCCTGGGTTCAAATATGGCCTCAGACACTAACCAGATATATGATTCTGGGCAAGTCATTTAAACCTGTTGACTTCAGTTTCCTTATCTGTAAAATGAGCTGGAGAAGGAAATGGCAAACTAATTCTTCATCTTTGCTAAGGAAATCCAAAATGGAGTCATGAAAAGTCAGAAATCACTGAAATGATAAACACCTAGTTAAATGTAGAGTTCTTTACCTCTAGTGACTAAGTGATGAATTCTTTAGCTATATGAACACATAATAAGTGTTATTAATAGTAAGAACAGTAAAAATACTAGCATTTATATATATTTATAGATTTTAAAGATCTTCACAAAAACCCTCTGAAATGGTCACTACTTTTATTCCCTATTTTGCAGATGAGGAAAGTTAAAATTTGACCTGCCCAATTAGGAGAAGGGGAAGGAATCAGCATTTTTATGATACAATTTGGCAATCACAACAATTATCTCTCTGATTCTCACAACAGTACTGGGTCATAGGGGCTTTTATTATCCTCATTTTATATATCCTCATTATATAACTGAGACCGAGATTAAGTGAATTTCCAAGTCATCCAGTTGATGAGGCTACATTTGAACTCAGATCTTCCTGACTCCAGGCTCAACATTCTATCTACTGGGTCACCAGGTGCCTGTAATTGGCTAAAACAGGATTTGAATTTGGGCTTCCATGATGCAGTCTAATTATCTAGGATAAATAGAGAGAAAGAGAGAGAGAGAAATAAATAGATAGACCCATATATACATATATAATACACAACTACACAATTTATACATATATGAATACTACATACATAATAGATGCATAGTACATACATACTTGTATATTATTAATAATACTAATAAATCAATAAACATTTATTAAGCACCATGTGACAGTGTTCCAGTTGCTGGAGACAGAAGCAAAAAAAAAAAACCATCCCTACCTTAAGGTGTTCACAGTCTCGCTAGAGAATCAATATGAACATATATACCAATATAACAAAGGACTTTGAGGGGAAGGCAAGCACTGAGAAATCACAATAAGGTTCATGTAGATGGTGATGCTTGAGATGAGAATTGGAAGTGAGAAGGAAGTGCATTCCAGGCAGGGCCATTAAAGGGAAAGGATATAGAGTTTCTGGTTAGATCAGGAAGAAGATTATGTTAGGGAGCAGTTAGGTGGCACAGCAGCTAGAGCACTGACCCTGGGGTCGGTAGGACTTGAGTTCAAATTTGACCTCAGACACTTAATAATTACCTAGCTGTGTGACCTTGGGCAAATCACTTAACCCCACTGCCTTAAATATTTTTTTTTTAAAAAGAAGACTATGTTGACTAAATTTCAGTGAGAATATGAAGGGAGTAAAGACAGGTTAGAACCAGCTTATAAAAGTGTATTTTATGGCAGAAGAGGTTAAAATTTATTATAAATAAAGAGCTATTGAAACTAATGGAAGAGATAAGAGGCATGGTCAGTTTTGTAATTTAGGAAAATCATTTTGCCAGATAGTGAAGATGACATCAGAAAGAGACTTGATATAGCATTTTCCTCACCATATTTGTCCACCAATATTTCTCCTTTCACAGAGAAAACCATCTAACACTTCCCACACTCATATTTTTATAATTCCCAAATTAATCCAATAGTATCAAAAAGTGGGCCTGGAGGAGGGGAAAGATAAAGGGGAGTTTAACTGGTTGTTGATAACTTAAGAGATAAAATAGCAGTTGGGTTGCCTAGTTTTTCCCCCCATTTTGCAGTCTCCTTTTATGTATACCTTATTTAAGAATTAGAATGAGAAAAAGAGTAAAAATTTAAACCCATGCTGGGTTATTTAAATATTTTTTTTTTGCTATTCTGTATTCATGGTCAGGTGTACACTAAGTTATCCAAGCTTCTTTTTTCTAGTGGCAGTCATTACTCTTTGAAGACTGTGTATAATGAGACTGCTTTTGAAACTCAGTCCTTCAACTACTTAGTTTTAGACTTTTGACTAAAATTTGATTTGCTGGGTAAAGGACCCCATAGTCCCTTTCATTTCTGGCCTTGGAGTCAGGAGGATGGGAGTTTGAATCCTACCTCGGACACTTACCACTTACTAGCTATGTGACCTTGGGCAAGTCACTTAACCCTGACTGTCCCACATCCAGGGCCATCTCCAGTCATCTTGATTCATATCTGGCCATTGGACCCCGATAACTCCAGAAGAGAAAGTAAGGTTGGTAACCTAGCCCCCTCTCACTCAAATCTGATTCATTTGCTTGTCATGGCATCATATCCCTGATGTCTTCTTCAAAGACAGGCAACAACAATGTTGTTATTCATATAAAATTTCAGTAGATGCGACCACCACTCACTATATTTGACAAAAGGAAATGTGACTGTTGGTGATCCATGGTGACTATGGATAACTTCCACTAAAATCAAATTTAAATTAAAATGCACTTAACATTCAAAAGATGTTTGAATTTGATGATTTCCTTACTGCCAACTGTTGACACACGTGTGGTTGTTGTTTATACTTCATTTTTAAAGCAGATCAAAGACATCATAGGGTGAGGTCATGACTTGTGCATGTATTGGATTTATGTGAGGCAAAGTTGCATAAAGTTGTCAGCCTCATTCTCTCCTAGATTAAACAAAATGCAGTGGCAAGACAAAAGTTAAGATGACTGGCACTGGCCCAGGATGTAGTGAATGACCTTGGCATCTTCAACATCTAACAAGCTCTAAGCACTCCACAATGCCTTCTGCACCTCTGCCCATTGAGCCAGGGGAAATCTTTGCCTAATTAGGGTAAACATCTCCTATCTCACTTCTGGTTTAAGGTCTATTGGTTACACTCAATCTGGTTTAACCCATATACAAAGACAGTTTTACTGGGGTGTGGCCACAGCACCTGTTACTGCTTCTTAGAACCACAGGTAAGAGTCTAGATTTGTTCACCCTACTCTTCTTAATTTATAGAAGCTGTGGGAAAATTGTAGCTCATGTCTCTAAGACCTTACCAAATGATTCATATCTGTGTTTAATTGACAGAATCTACATCCTACTTTTTGATACCTGGGTGTTATCACTATTTTGGAAAGAACAAGATTAGAGAGAAAGATAAATGTCAGTCTTGCTTCTAAGACTGGACACTCACCACAATCCCTTTCAACTCTAAGAATCTTAAAATTTGGGATGTGAGTTTTAGGAGGGATGAAACATCTATAACTTTGTAATCTGAATCAGTCAGCCTGATCTTTATCTCTAAGATAACACCTAGTGTGCTCAAGGTTGAAACATTGAAGAAACTGTGCTATCTCAAAGAGGAAAAACAAGAACTTAAAAAAAAAATCTCTAGTATAGATTTGGAAGACCAGGATTGACTCAAAAGATCCATTGAATGATCACACTTGTATATGATTGGTTGATAATTTCCTATGTTTTTTGTTATAGTGATTTGTGGCGAATTTCATTCATGATAGATACTTGTGATGTCATTGGTACAAGAAATTCTCAAGTGAGAAAATTACCTTTACCAATGCAACCCAACAACTTCTCTGCAATTTATATTCTTTAGGAGGTGGCCTAGAGTCCTGAAAGACTAAGTGACATAGTCAGAATGTGTCAGAGTTAGGATTTGAATTCAGGTATTCCTGGAATTGAGACTGACTCTTTATCCACTGTATTGTGTTACCTCTGAGAAAATAACTTATTAAACCTTAGCAATATGTATTTTCTTAATAAATAATATTTGTGGAGCAATTAGGTGGCATAAGAGATAGAGCACCAGCCCTGGAGTCAGGAGGGCCTGAGTTCAAATTCTACCTCAGACACTTAATAATTGCCTAGCTATGTGACCCTGGACAAGTCACTTAACCCCATTGTCTTAAATTTAAAAAATAAGCAATATTTATGAAGTTCAAAATATTTTGTAGGTGAAATCTATATTCTCATTTTGACTTTATGAAATAATTTTCCCAGAAACTGAAATTTGTTGTGGTTTGTTGGCCAACTATTCAATTGCATCTGACTCTTCATGACCCCATGGACCATTGCACTTCAGACCCTTCTATCCTTCACTATCTCCCAAAGTCTGTTCAAATTCATGTTTATTATTTCCACAATACTATCTATCCATCTATCTCATCTCTGCTGTTCCCTTTTCCTTTTGTCTTCAATCTTTCCCAACATCAGAGATCACCTAAATCCTGGCTTCTGATTTTGTGACTTAAGTATTTAAACTTCAACTTTAGTATTGACATTGTGTAATCAATGAAGCAGATCTAGATATTTTTCTAGAACTCCCTTGATTTCTTTACAATCCAGCAAATGTTCACAAGCTGATCTCTAGTTCTGCTGCCTCTTCAAAAACCAGCTTGCTCTTCTGGTAATTCTTGGTTTATATATTACTGAAGCCTAGCTTGCAGAAACTTAAAGCATAATCTTACCGGCATGTGAACTCAGTGCAATTATGCATTAATTTGAATATTCCTTGGAATTCCCCTACATTAGAATTGGATCATAAACTTATCTTTTCCTATGCAGTGGTCACTGTTGAGTTTTCTAGATTTTCTGGCATATTGAGCACAGCAAAACATCATCTTTTAGGATTTTAAATAGCTTATCTAGGATTCCATCACCTATTCTAGTCTTATTGTTAGTAATATTAAAAATATAATAAAAGTTTTACAATCAGTAGATCATAGGATCATAGACTTAGATCTGTAAGGAAACATAGAATCCATTTGGTTCTCTGTAGGATTAACTCATATTTTATAGTCCCAAAAAGAGAGTAAACTGTTCAAGACCACATAGTGATAGTCAAGATTTGAATCTAGGTCTTCTGACTCCAAAAATCAGTGATCTTTTCCACATATTATATTCTGATCTTCCACTATATATAAAAATTAGGAAAATAGTATGCAATTCAGTCATAACCCTTTGGTAAGAAATGTTCCTGGGAATTGCCTTTTCTCCATCAGAACCCTAACATGGCTCTGCACCATACAATTCAAGACCACCTAACCAACCCCTCCTCATCCTTACCATCTTGCATACTTTTCTCATTGAAAATAAGCTAAACATTTTATATCAAAAAGAAATTTTATTAAGAGAAAAGGAAACCAATTCATCCAGTATTTATTTTTTTAAAACCACTATATACAACACTATCAAAGCAAACATGAAAAAAATCCTACCCATAAGGAATTTGCATTCTATAGCAGTAGGTGTGCATGGACAAATAAATAAGTTTGAGGAAGAAGAAATCATTTCTTTATTACTTATCTGACTTTAAGGGACATCTCCATGTATGAAGTGTTCATGTTAGGAGATGGAGTTGGATTAGATGACTTGTAACTCATGTCTAGTAAAGCTGGATTCAAAGCACAATTCTAAGGCAAAAAAGCTCTCATGAACTCATTCTCAACTTCATTCTGAATCTGCTTTATGTTTCTATGAGGTATCAGCCCCTAGATTGTAAATGTAGCTAATGTGCTAAGTGATTGAATCCTGTTTTGTTATTCTTCTTTTGACATGTCTTTTGGATGTTAGGAAGTAAATATCTGACCAATACCTGATTCTTATTGTATGCCCACTGACTTTATAATTTCCCTCTTCTAAAGAGAATACTAAGCATGAGCCAAAACTCAAACATTGAACAATTCCCAGGGCATCGGACAAAAAAAGTAATGAGCCAAAGAATGTGAGAAAAGGGAGTTTAACTCCTCATTCCTCCAGGAGTGAGTACTATCTATACCTCATGCCTGAATCTAGAACAGAGGTCCCATTTTGAAAGAAGAAATGAGTATAGATCTGCACCACCCCCAATCACAATACCTTAATCTTCAACAATAATCAACATTGTCAATGAGAAATAAACATTAAAAGAAAAACAACCTAATTTTTTAAAAAATTCTAAATTTCAACTTAGTGAAATATTTTTCCACTCAAAATATTTTTTTATATTTCACAAGAGAAAATTTACATCATTCATGAAAATGAAAAAAAATATTTTGTATAAAATGACAAAAATATTAAAATAAAACTCTTCTCGTAGGCATGGTGTAAAGGGAAGAGTGATAGATGTAAAATCAGAGAGCCTAAGTCCAATTTCTACTTGATCATTTACTATCTAAATGGTCTTGGTTCAGTTACTTTGATCCTCACCATCTTCAAAAGTCTCTCCAAATAGGTGATCTTTTCCATTGCTAATGAGTATAGAATATAGAAAATTCTGTTGTATGTGATCTTGGCCTCAGAAATCTCTAGCAACAGCAAGTCTATGATTCTGTGCCTCAATGAAGGGACTAATATCTATTCAGAAGATTCCTTCCCAAGATTCACCTTTGTATGTCTACTCAGTAAGGAATCTCCCAAAAAAAAAAGAAAATTCAAGGCCACACCTAAAGAAAATACAAAATTCACAATCCTGAGCAAACTATGCAAAGAGACGAGTTTAAATACTTCCATTAAATTATTTACTGAGGGTGGAGTAGTAAAGAGGGAGGGAAAGATTTCAAACCAGTAATGTTATTGACTTAATGATCTATCTTTTTACTTTATTGCCATTTTTCAATCATATTTGACTATCTGTGACTCCATCTGGGGTTTTCTCGGCAAAAGTGCTGAAGTGGCTTGCCATTTTCTTCTCCAGTTCACTTTATAGTTGAGGAAACTAAGGCAAAAAGGATTGATAGCCCCAGGTCACCTAGCTAGTAAATGTCTGAGGTGACCCATTTGACCTCAGGAAGATGAGTCTTTTTGACTCTAAGATCAATGCTCTATCCACTGCACCACTTAGCTACTTTTAATGATTCATCTATATACCTAAATTTAGAAGGTGATTGTATATATTTGTTTTAAATTAATAATGATCTTTTACTCATTCTACAGTAAATGATTATCTTATACTACTCAAGTAAGTATTAAAATCTTAGTTTGCAATCTAATAAATTACAGAATTTAAAATTTTCTATTTGTGGAACAGGGAGTATTTTTTTATTCTAGTTTCTTAAGGGATATGTGCTGACTAATTCAGGGAGATTGTTCCTACTTGTTTGGGGATAAGTCAATCACAACCAGCTTTTGCCATTTTTGATGATTATTACACCCATTTTTAAAAAAAAAAGTCATTTAAAAATATCCCTGAAGTCAGTTCTAAATCTAAAAGTGTTTGCACTGGAAATGGTACTAAAGAGTTAAAATGCCTCCACTCTTTATACATATATTCATACATGGGGCCAAAGGGATGACATTCTCCTTCCTTAATCATCATCACATTTTATGAGACTTCTATCTCCTTTTGCTTTCATGACCTCCAGTCTGAAAGGCCAAAGTAAATAAAGGTCAAGATAGATGTCAACGCAAGCAATTACTAAAGAGGGAACTTGGCGGTGACCCTCAGATTAGAAATGGTGACCTATCATAGCAACAGGGGAAAACCACCGCAGCATCTGCTTTTACCTTCTTATCAAATACAAACTAGATTCACAGGCTAGATTGGAAAAAATTGATATCCCTCATTTGCGTTTTAATCTTTTCTACCTGTTGTATTGGGGTGATACTCCCATTTCCCTTCCTCTGAGGTTTTTGAATAGTCTAACCATGAGAGATTAAAGATTAGGTGTGAGGAAGGAAGAAGAACCCATATATCTTGGGGGGGAAAGAGAAAAAAACTAGCACCCTATCAAATTTTACAAAATATAATAAACACGTTTCTTTTGACATAACTGACAGAAGTAAAATTAAAAATAATTATCATATACAAATTTGGTAGCAATGAAATAGAATAATTTTTTTAAACTGCCAGTTTTGTAGCTACTACTTACCCAGAACTTTATTGTTGTTCAGTTGTTTCAGTATTGTCCAACTCTTCAAGACCCCATTTGGAGTTTTCTTGGCAAAGATACTAGAGTGGTTTGCCATTTCTGTGACAACTGATTAAATTTTTCAGAATACATTAACTGGATCTAAGTTCATGGTTGAAAACCTGAAGTCACAAAGACAAAGAATGGACTCTTTTCCTTTTTTGCCCTTGAAAAGATTTGCTTCACCCCAGATACTGTTCTTTTCCCCTTCAGAATGTTATTTTTATCCCTGATTCCTTATTCAATAGCACCCATATTCTATTGCTCTTTTTAAATCAACCAATCAAACAAGAATTCATTAAGTCAATAAGTATTTATTAAGAGTTTGTTTATTCTGTACAAGCTCTGTGATAGATGCTAGAGCTACAAGGGCAAAACTGAAATGATCATTATCCTCAAGAGGCTTACATTCTATAGAGATACAAATGAAATGCATGTGAGACAGTGCATGAACTTTTCTTCATTTCTTCGATGATTACAGAATACCATAATTCATAAGGCTGAAAGCAATATTTGAAAACTAGAATGATTTCAGCAGTGAGATTTGGGCTGAGAAAGGATAGAAGGAAATTTTAAGACATTATAATATTTTGATAACATGACCAAACAAAGGGGTTTTATTCCATTTTTTGTTATTTCAATTGTCATAATTCACTAGGAAGGAATAACAACTAATTACTCTACCTTCATTTAATAATGCCTCAGCAATCTTTCCTGGTGGATTATTTTAAATTACTATGTAGAGTAATTGTCTCTGGCAAATATCAGCAAGTCTAAAAACCACATTAACACCTGAATAGCAAAGCTGAAAATTTGCCAAGTTCCCTACACAAGCTCTGAAAAAGATTTCCCCTTATTCAGGAATTGAATTATTGGTGAGGAGGGAATCACCAAGAAATTCATTATATTCTGAAAGCAAAAAAGGGGATATTTTAATATGGCTATAAGAAAAAATGTAATGTGATAGTGTAAAAGATTTTTCTAATGCTTTACCAATAGACATCAGACAACCCCCCACCACCAAAGTTGAAAGAACATTGGGAACAATCTACTTGGTGTGGACTTGGAATCAAGGTCTTGGATTCCCATCTTAGGTTTGCCATCAAATACCCGTGATACTTGAAAAAAATTCTCATTTTACTTTTAAGTTCACTTAAAATTCACGGACTCTTGTTGAATTGGGAAATTTTAAAATAAATCAATAAGAGGGTTTATTTGAATGCTGACTCCACTCAAGTTGAATGAGTGCAGGGCAAAATGAGTACTGGTCACAAAGAGTTATAGTTTTCTGTGATCTCAGAGCCACAGAGACAAAGTCTTGTTAAAGTAATTTGTCTAAGGTAATTTTTAAGATGAGATTTGAACACAGGCTACTTAACATCTCTAATAGTACTTTCTCTTTGTAAAATGTAAAATGAGGGGATTGGAATAGATGACTTCTAAGATCCTATCTTTAAATTTAATATTAGAGAATCATTCAGTTAGAAAGGAAATCAGAGATCTTCCAGTGTCCTCACTTTACAAAACTGGTCTAAGAAATTAAATGACTTCTTTAAAATCACACAGGTAATAATCATTAAAGATTGAATTTAAATTCTTTTCCTCCAATTCCAGAGTCAAAATGATTATGCTGCTATGATCCGTGATTCTTTACCTGAAGATGGCAATATACAGCAAAAAGAAAGCTGATTCTCATTCAAAGTCCTGTGTTCAAATCTCATCTTATAAATTACCTTAAACAAATCACTTTACCACCCAGGCCTCAGTTTTCTAATAAATGAACAGGGTTGGACTAGATAGCTTTTGAAGTCCAGCTAATAATCTAATGGTTTTAACCCTCAATTAAAGTATTTCAAATCTAATCCTTTCCTGCTAATATACTGCCTTCTTCCATTCTTTTGTCCTGTATTCAAATCAGAAAACTCAGAGAATTTGACTGATTAAAATGATTACAGTTCCTCTCATCACAGAAGGGATGGACTCAAGCACAAACATCTTTTCTGGTTTTTTTTTTTTTTTTGCAAGGCAATGGGGTTAAGTGGCTTGCCCAAGGTCACACAGCTAGGTAATTATTAAGTATCTCAGGCTGGATTTGAACTCAGGTACTCCTGACTCCAGGGCTGGTACTCTATTCACTGTGCCAACTAGCTTCCCCAAGTGCAAACATCTTTAACATATTCTTTGAATATATCTTTGATCTCTGTTTCCTGAGGAGTCCTTCATAGATTCCAAATAAGTATATTATGTTCTTTTCTTTACAAAGGGAACCAATAGATTAGGAGTGCTATCCATCCCTTTCAGCAATGATTCCAAAATAATTTGGTCAGTCATGCACAATTCCATTTACTAAATTCTGAGAATCTGAATGAAAAGTTAAGAGGAAAAAAGTGCAAGCACAAAAATAAAAGGAACATGATGAAAATTCACTCTGGTTTCTTCACGATGACAGTGGTTTTGCCAAACTGTGAATGAACAAGATTGGAGATGCTGCCTGTCATGGCATGACGTGTTTTTAGTTTTTCCAAGAGGTGTGGTCCAATTTTTTAAAATCCTATTTACTGAAAAACAATTGTCTATGAAGGAGAGATCTGACATTCACATAGGAGTGGTTTTCCCTCTAAACTTCATCTCTGTGGCTCTGAGATATGAATCACAGAAAACTGTAACTCTGTGACCAGTACTCATTTTGCCTGCACCCACTCAACTTGGGTGGAGCCAGCATTCAGATAAAACCCTCTTATTGATTTATTTTAAAATTTCCCAATTCAATATAAGAGCCTGTGAATTTCATTTAAAATAAACTTTAAAATAAAAATGAGGATTTTTTAAGCTGAAGAAAAATTTTCATCACATTTCTATCAAAAAAATTGCAAAATAATGAATACCTTCAAAAGTTTTAATTTTGTTAGTGTTTATTTTAAAGTCCTATCGCTTCTATAGTTATAATCTTTAAATGAAAAAAAAAAGCAGGAAGTCCAAATGGAAGTATTTTATATTTATATACAACCCCCATGCCACATTTTTTGTGATGGACCAGTTTTCCTATTATCCCAAAGAAATGTGTTGTTATATAAAATAAAACATATTTAACATTGATTTTTTTTAAGACTAGCAATTATGATACGGTAAAAGGAGAGCTTTATTCAAGTAATAATGATATCTTTATGAGGAAGAAGGAAAAGATAATTCTATGAGTTTAGGGATATAGTCCACCAGAACATCCATGATTTTCAAAATCATAGATTGTTTTTAAATTATTCTATTAATAATGCTAAATCTGACTTAATATAAGTATTTTTAAGTGCTTATTGTTTATCAGACATGATGCTAAGGATTTCTTTGAATTCCTCTAGCACTGAATGGGTCAGTACAAAATTCAGAGCTCAAATATGTACTTTAAGCAGAATCATAACTAGCATGGGGCAAAAGGAATTTTTTTAAATCTCTTCCTACCTTGTTAGTGAATTTGTTATTTAATAAAAAGGACTATGATAAATCACTTGTCAACTTCATTATCTTGAATAGATCACTATGGGTCTATTTTCTCATATCTAAAATGAGAAAACTTTGGAATATGATTTTTAAATCCCTTTTAACTCAACTTCTAAGCTACAATGATCCTAAATATATAGAGAGAGACAACTATCATCTCCTAAAGCTTTTTCTCTTGTCCTACCTCTCTTCCACCTCTTTCTAACCCTAAAATACTTGTTCACTATATTACTGAAAGTCAAGATTTGGTTTAACCACATTCTAAGTCTATCTAGCTAGACTTAAACTCTAGCAATAAAAACACAACCCAAACAACAGCTGGGACATATACTTAACTGAATGCTGAAAAATAATGACCAATTTCGACCCCAAAGAAAGGATCTCTGTCTTCTTGTAGTTAGAGAAAAAAGGTGGTTCAGGGATATGAAATGCTGCACTAACATTCTTGATTTTATTAACTGTTTTCTTGTTACAGTAAAAGTCCTCTGGGAGGAGACATTAATATTCATAAATAACTGATATAAAAATAAACAGTTAACTAATAAACTTATTTTTATTTTTTCAATAAATAACTGTATAAATAACTGTAACCAAAGAAATATTGTAATAGCTACCCTTATATTTACAAAAAGAAAAGTCTATATTTAATACCTTTGATCTTTCTCCCCCCACTCACTTTTCAATCTTTTGTAATTTGGATTCCAGCCCCAGCAGTGAATGGATACTGTTTTCTTCAATATTACCAGTGATTTCTATTTCTAAATTCAATAGCCTTTTCTCACATTTCATCCTACTTGACCTCTCTGCTGCATTAGACAGTAAACTCCTTAAAGGCAAAGTTGGCCTCAGTTTTGCCCTCATATACCTAGCACATAGTATAAACTTGGTAGATGTTTAATAAATATTTGTTGGATGGATGATTGGTTAATGGATTAAATGATCTGCAAATAGGTGAGTTAAGTTTTTGAGAGTGTCATCTTGCAATCATTTTGAATAAAACTTTAATTATAAAGTTTTACACAACCATTTTTTGAAAAGTTAAGTCTATAAAATTCATGATCTAAGGAAAAAAAATTCAAACCAACTTTTTATCTTGCTTCCAAATGACAAATTACTCAATCAACAGATATTTTTTGGATATCTCTTATGGGACCAGGAATGTTAGAGATAATAAATCCAGATCCATATTAATAGTCATAATCAACATCTATGTTTTGTTTACATTAATTTTCTTGTTATTGTTCAATTGTTTCAGTTGTATCTAAATCTTTGTGACCATTTTGGGATTTTCTTAGCAAAGTTATTGGAGTCATTTGTCATTTCCTTCTCCAGCTCATTTTACAGATGAGGAACCTGAAGCAAATAAGGTGAAGTGACTCATTCAAGGATATCAAGCCAGGAAGTTTCTGGCATTGGATTTGAACTCAGGAAGATGAGTCTTTCTGACTCTAGATGCAGTGCCTTATCCACCTAGAAGCTCCAACAGGCATTTTACATACATTATTTCATTTGAATTTCATAGTAGTCCTGTTAATTCATATTATAAATGAGGAAACTTAGGATCAAATAGGTTAAGCAATTTTTCACTTGATCAATTTTTCAACTTGATCAATTTTCCAATTTATCAACAAGTATTTATGAAATAATTATTTTGTGCAAAGCATGGGCACATAAAATAAAGACACTGGGAAATACAAGCCTTACAACTAAGGAATTTATATTTGTAATGAGGGACACAAGAAGGACATATAAAAACAAATATAGCCTAAATACAAAGTTAATAAATTTTAAAATATGCATAAAGTAATTAAATATGAGTTCATTCAAGAGAAAAATCACCAGCTTCTGTGGGGATTGAGAAAACCTCCAGGGAGATGCTCCAAGTTGGGTCTTAAAGGAATACAAGGTCTCTACATGTGAGAAGGTCAGTCAAAAGATGAAAAGAAGGGATATTAAGGGGCTTATTTGATGAACTGAGAGATAGTAGGTTTGACTTCCACAATGAGAGTGGAAAAGAAAACTGAGGCTAGGTTGTATAGGGCTTTTAGAGTGAAATGGTGTGATGTATATTTAATTCTAGAAGCAATAGGAAGTGTCAGAGCAAGTTGAGTAAGGGACTAATGGGATTAGATATGTTCTTAAGAAAAATTTCTTTGACAGTAGAGAATAGGATCCATTCTACTCCAGGGTAGGGAGAACCTTAAGGCAAGGAGACTACTTAGGAGGCTGAAGTGAAAACCTGAAGTAATGAGGACCTAAACTAAGGTGGTTACCATGTGAGTGGGGAGAAAAGAGAAGGGAAAGCTTTTGTAAAGGCCAGTTGTACAATTATTTAATTTCCTCAAGTGTCTTCTAACTTGAAAATCCAACGTTTTTTCCACAATACCATATTAGTGGTCTCTCCATCAAAGACCTTACATTGTGTATGGAGAGAAACAAGAATGAAGTTTGCCATTTCACAGATAAAATTGTTCCCCCCCACCCAGGAAACATGCCCCAGTTAGATGTTGGCATCTTAGGATAAAATTCCTTTTGTCCCAGGTTAGTTATGATTCTACTTAAAGTACATACTTGAGCTCTGAATTTGGTACTGGCCCATTCAGTGCTAGAGGAATTCAAAGAAATCCTTCTCATTGTGCCTGATAAATAGTAAGCACTTAACAAATACTTATATTAAACATTAGTTTGATTCCCAGAGAAAGCCTTCATATAGGGGCTAAAGTAAAATAAGACAAGGGAAAAATTTGAGCTGGTCTTTGAAGGAAGGACAGAATTTGGATGGTTGACCCTGAGGAGAGAAGCCATTCTCTTCAGCTACCAATAAGTGAGACAGGGTGGGTGCCACATTATGAAGTCAGATAGATGTTGACTCAGAGGATCTTGGTTCAAATCTCCATTCTGCCACAGACTAACTGTGTAAGCTTAGGAAATCACAGCAGAAGACTGGACTCAATGTCCTCTGTGTCCCTTTTAGCTCTAAAAAGTTGGTCCTAGGATGCCAAGTCAGGAAAGAGAGTGAGTACACTGACTGGCTGGAATGGAGGTTTCATGGTGAAGAAACATAGAGATTAGACAACCTTATATAGACAACCTCAACCATTAATAGTGGATTCAGAGGACAGTGTTGGGATGGAGGGGAAAATATGGTGAATCTGTCATGAAAGTCAACATATACCTGGGTTTGAATCAATGCCCAATTTTTACTAACCATATGATGGTGAAGAAGTCACTTAAATCCTAGAAGCCTCAATTTACTCAACTCTACCATGAGGTATCATAATGGTATCACTTCCTTCCCCTGGAAGTTGTTGTAAATAACTATTGAATTGTTTAAACCATTATTTCATGAAGAATTTAGGCCATAACTTTAAGATTCTATCCTAGATTAATGCAAAAGTCAGTAGCAAGGGGGGCAGAGCCAAGATGGCAGTGTGAAGGCAGCATTTCCCAGGAGCTCCTTCCCCCCAAAACTCCAAAAGTCAACAAATTATGACTCTAGTCAAAATTTGGAGGGGCAGAACCTACAGAAAGACTGAGTGATACATTTTCCCAGTCCAAGATAACTTAGAAGTTCCACAGGAAAGGTGTATTTCACCAGGACCAGGAGTTGGAAAAAGCCCCAGTTGCAGCACAGCCCCAGAACAGCTTGAAGGGGCAGGGAGAGAATAGAATTCTGCTGCTACACCAGAATGACTGTGGAATGAGGAGCACTGGTCACAGAACCTGCAGAGAGAATCTGAAGAAAGCAGCCTGCACCCCCAGAGCATAGCCCACAGATGCTAAGGGGGTCAGGGAAGACTGCAGAAATTTCTCTGCTCTCCCTCAGGGTAGGACTCTGCTGTTTGCCCACACTCAGATCCAGGTTGCAGTTTTGGCTTCCATACCAAGATAGCCAAGCAGGACTCCTCCTTACAGCTCCAGGGCAGAGGGAAGTGGTCATCTACATATCAAAACACAGACAAGAGAGCATAAGACCTTGGAGGAATAAAGGTCCCAGTGGAGTGTTCCCCCCCCCAAAAAAAACCCAAAGCCTTAGACATGCTATAAATTAGTCTTAGGCTGAGTAAATGAGTAAACAACAGAAAAAGAAGAATATGACCATAGAGAATTACTTTAGTCCCATGGAAGATCAAAAGACCTACTCAGATGATGATAAAGTCAAAACTTCTGTATCCAAAACCTCCAAGAGAAATAGAAAATGGGCTCAGACTATGGATGAGCTCAAAAAAGACTTAGAAAAGCAATTAAGGAAGGTGGAGGGAAAATTGGAAGGAGAAATGAGAGCAATGCAGAAAAATCATGATAACAATCAGCAGCTTGAAGAAAATAATATGTTAGAAACCAGTTTAGGCCTAATAGAAAAAGCAAAACAGAAGGCAAATGAGGAGAAGAATGCCTTAAAAAGCAGAATTGGTCAGCTGGAAAAGGTGATAAAAAAAGCTCTCTGAAGAAAATAACTCCTTTAAATGCAGAATGGAACTAAAGGAAGCTGATGACTTTGCAAAAAATCAGGAAGAAATAAAACTCTTCCAAAAAAGCCAAAAATTAGAAGAAAATGTGAAATATCTCATTGGAAAAATAACAGACCTCAAAAACAGACCAGAAGAAATAATTTTAAAATTATTAGGCTACCTGAAATCCATGAACAGGAAAAGAGCTTAGACTTTATTTTTCAAGAAATACTACAGCAATATTGCCCTGAGATCCTAGAAGCAGAAGTTAATAACAGAAATTGAGGGAATCAACTGATCACCTCCTGAAAGAAATCCCAAAAGAACAACTTCCAGGAATATTATAGTCAAATTCCTAAACTCCCAAATCAAAGAGAAAATTCTAAAAGCTGCCAGAAACAAACAATTCAACTACTGTGGCTCCATAGGCAGGATTACACAGGATCTGGCAGCATCTACATTAAGGGCTCATAGGGATTGGAATATGGTATTCCAGAAGGCTAAAGATCTTGGTTTACAACTGAGAATCAACTATCCAGCAAAACTGAACATCCTCTTTCAGGGCAAAAATGGACTTTCAATGAAACAGGAGACTTTCAGACTTTCCTATTGAAACAATCAGAGCTCAACATAAAGTTTGATCTCCAAGTACAGGACTCTAGTGAATCATAGAGGGAGTGGATCAGAAGGACTATTGAACTGTTTGTATTTCTGTATGGGAAGAAGATATTGATAACTCATGAATTTTCTCATTTATAAGAGCTATTAGAAGGAGCATATATAGACAGGACATAGGAAGGAGCAGAATATAATGATATAATATAGTAAAAAGATGGACTCAATGGGTGATTAAGGAAAGTACTGGGAGGAAGGAAAAGGAGATGAAGAACCTAAGAAATTTCACATAAGAGTACAGAGAAAGCTTTTTTCAATGTAGCAGAAAGGGAGAAGGCAAGGGGGAATGAGTGAGCTTTCATTCTCATCAGAAATGGCTCAGGTAGGAAATAACATGAACACTTAATAGGGTGAGGAAATCTATCTTACCCCAGAGAAAAATGAGAAGAAAGGAATGGGATAATGGGCAATGAGGGGAGGGAAAGGGGAATAAGTGATAGAAGAGGGGGAAGATTAAGGAAGAGGGTACTCAGATACAGCACACTTTTGGACAGGGACAGACTGAAAGGAGAAAGAGAGACAATAGAATAAATGAGAGTGGGAAGGAATAGAGTGGAGGTAAGCTAGTAATAGCAACTGTGGAAAAAAAATATTGAAGCAACTTCTCTGGTGGACTTATGATAAAGAAAGCAACTCACCCTAGAGAGAGCCATTGGAATCTAAACACAGACTGAAGTACATTTTTTTTCTCTCTCTCAGTATTCTTGAGGTTTCTCATCTTCTTGGAGAGGTGGAGGTGGGGAGGGGAGTTTATGTTTACTCTTAATACAAAATTATTTTAATAATAGTAATAATAAATTAAAGCTCACTTACAAAACATAAAAAATAAAAAAGTCAGTAGCAAGACTGGGACTAGGATCTGAGCTTCATGTAAATATTCATTGTCTTAATTCAACTCAGTTCTCTTCCCATTAAAGCATACTACTCAGGGCAGCTAGGTGGTACAGGTCCTCTGGACCTAGGGTCAGGAGGATCTGAGTTCAAATCCAGCCTCAGACACTTAATAATTGCCTAGCTATGACATTGAGCAGGTCGCTTAACCCCATTGCTTTAAATAAGAAAAAAATCCTACTTATTACAAATTATTAAGCATCTCTAAAAGGTCACAGAATCAAAGGAATTTCAGATGATGATGAAGCACTGGTAAGTGTTTGCTATGTACTAGGCACTGCAAATATAAATATTACTATCCTTGACCTCAAAGAATTTACATTATAATGGTTAAAAAAACTAAAAAAAGGGAACTAAAAATTTGAGAGTGGTGGCAGATAAGAAGTTTGGGTCCCAGGCAGGATAAGACAAAAGACAAAGTCAATCCAGTCCATCTTTTACAAAAAAAAAAGAAACTGAGGTCCAAAAGAGACCCCAGATCTCTGAGGTGGTATGTGGGCTTAGGGGCCTCTTGGCCCCAGGGTTGGTGCTTTGTCTGCTGTGCCAGTCGGCTGCCCTATAGCACATTTTGGGAGAGGGATGGGGTAAAGGGAGAGAGAGAATATAGTATATGGTAGTGGGGAGGAATGGATAGAGGGGGTTAGTCAACAGCACCAACTGTGGAAAAGTATGGAGGTGGCTTCTGTGATAGCTCATGATGAAATGCGATCCACTTGAGACAGAGATGATGATATCAGAACACAGAATGAAACACATTTTTTTCTCTTTCTTTTACTTTATTTCTCATAAGGTTCTATATTCTTGTGGGGAGGGGTATTTTGTCTGCTCTTAAGAATATTTTATCAATGTATAAAGAAATGTGGAGTTTGAACAGAGACCAAAGACTTTTAGGATATGATTTCTCTCTCATCACATTCAACTTGGATCTATGTATATCATGGAAACAATGTAAAGACTAGGACTTCCTTCTGTGTGTGGGCAGGGGGGAAGGGAAGCAAGATTGGGGGAAAGGTTGTGGAATTCAAAATAAATAAATAAATAAATAGATGAGTAAATAAATAAATAAATGAATGAATGAATGAATGAATGAATGAATAAAAAGAAAGAAAAGTTATTCCAAGTATTTAAATACTATGGAAATTATGATTTACAGTAAAGAGTTCAAAGTAAAAAAAATTATTGAAGCAATTTCTCTGATAGACTTACAATAAAGAATGTGATCCATCTCCCCCCAAAAAGAGAGACCTCAGAGCTCATCTTGTCCACTTTCATTTTATAGATAAAAGGACTCAGAGAATGGAAGAGACTTAGAATCATTGATTCTGAGCTTGAAGGGAACTCAGATATTATCTTATAGAAATTTACTTATTTTACAGAGGAGGAAATTGAGGCAAATTAAGTGACTTGCCTTAGGTTGCATAAATAGTAAAAGTTAGAAGTCTGCTTCAAAGATGTAGGTCTTCTGTCTAGAATGCTATAATTATCAGTATACTACATAATCTGGTAGAATTTATATATAGTTCAGGACGCAATAAGGAATCCTTATAGGTGTTTGTACTGATGAGGAATATAAAAGAAATAAAAAAGTAGTTAAATTAGACTTCTTATGATTTGTTTAATGGGATAAAAGATACTAAAGTTGCAAAAGAAACTAAACTTCCCAAGCAGGTGATAGGAAGGTCTGGATAATTTGTAAGGTCAAAAAAGAAACCAATAGGAAGAGAATGCAGAAGATATTTTCAAAGGAAGAAGGTTTTGGTGATTAACTGGATGTGTGATATGAAATGAAGAAGAGAAATGAGTCAAAGATGACTCCATGGCTCCCAACCCAAGTGACTGGTGCCATTGATAGAAAGAGGAAAATAAAGGGGAGTAGTACATTTGTGGTTAAACAGGGTAGTTTGAAGTTTCAACATGTTCTGTTGGAGGTATTAGTTGGAACAATTCCAAGTAGACAGTAGAAGAAAGGAAATTGTACTTAGGTGCAGACTGGGAGGGAAGGAGAGAAGGTATAGATTTAAGGATCTTCAGAATATAGGTAAAGATCAAAACCATTAAAATAAATGAACCAAAAACAATTTGGAATTATAGCCCCAATGGACAGTAATGGTTCATGGTTCCTAAACATATATACCCCCCAAAAATTTAGTATATGAATTTAAAGGGATATTATGTCATGAAAATAAATGATTATGAAAAATTTAGACAAACTTAGGAAGACAGCAGTAGAGTGAAATGAACAGAACTAGAACAATTCATATAACTGCCATTTCAATATAAAGAAAAGCAACTGTAAACTTCAGGACTTTGATCTACCCATTAAATAATCATGACTTCAGAAAACTGATGGTAAAGCATGCCTCCCACCTCTGGTCAGAATGAAATATACATTCTCAAACAGCCAATATTTTGATTTGTTTTTGCATGATCTGCATAATCCCTAAGGAAGAAAGTCTTCTACTGAGGAAGATGAAGTGGTGATACAGATTTACAAACAAATTGAGAAAGATAAGAACATCAACAACACACTAAAAATGCACAAATGAAAAGAAAAAGGACACAAATAGAGCAATTTTGTTATTGTCACGTTCAATTTAGCAAAATTTTTATACTAATTTACAACAATCTGCCTACTAATTGTTATATTAACAGCACAAAAAAAATTTAAAGCAAAAAATTAGCAAAATAGATGAATTCCCTGATGGTGAGAATTTAGGAAGAAAAAAGTCTTGGAAGAGGCCCTATCTAGGGAATAGGAAGAGGAAAAGGGAACATTAAGCATTTAAAAATTATTGGTCTACTTGAAAGAGCATAGATATCATCTTTCAAGAAATTATCAAGGAAAAATGTTATTCTAGAACCATAGAGTAAAATATAATTTTCTATAATTCTTTCTATAACCTCATCTATAACCTCATCCATAATTTCTTGAAAGAGATCTCAAAATGAAAACTCCCAAAAATATTATAGCCAGATTTCAGACTTCCAAGATCAAGAAGAAAATACTGGACACAATCAAAAGGAAACAATTAAAAATCATGGAACCAATCATCAGGATAACACAAGAATTAACAACAAAGAAAGAGAGGTCTTGGACTATAATATTTCAGGAAGCAAAAGAACTAGGAATAAAAGCAAGAAACACCTACATAGAAAATTGGATAGAATCCTTTAGCAGGGGAATGGTTATTCAATGCATTGGAGAACTTTCAAGCATTCCTGAGGAAAAGATCAGAACTGAATAGAAAATTTGACTTTCAAATTTAATATGTAAAAGAAGTATCAAAAGGTAAACAGGAAATAGAAATAATAAGGGAATTGATTTGAATTAATTTGATACAATTAAAACTTTCTCATTATTTGGGCAGTTAGGAGTATACATAGAAAGTATTTGATGTGAGTTCAATGTGATGGCAGATAAGAAAGAAGAATGCACAAGGAAAAGAAGTAGATTGGGAAAAATTATCTGACATAGAAGAATCCTGAAACAGATTTTACAGTGGGAAGGAAAAAGGGAAAAGTAGGTAGTGGAATACATGAAACTTACTCTCATTGGAACTGACTCAAAAATGGAAGTAGGAGGGAAAAGGGATAAGAGAGGAAGGGGAAGGAGTTGATAGGAGGGAGGGCAGTTTGGGAGAAGTAAAAGTCATAACCAAAACATTTTTGAGATTGAATAAGTAAAAGGAGAGATTAGATAAACGGGAAAAAATAGAATGGAGGGTAAGATGTATTTGGTAATCATTATTGTGAAAAAAATTATAGTGAGTTTCTCAGATAAAGACTTAATTTCTCAAAGACAAAGAAAACTGAGTCAAATTTATAGAAATAAGAGCCTTTCCTTGATTGATAAATGGTGAAAGGATATGAACAGATAGTTTTCAGACAAAGCATAGCTCTCTATATTCATATGGAAAAAAATCCTACAAATCACTATTGATAAGAGAAATGTAAACTAAAACATACCCCCACCTGACAAATTGACTAATTTGGCAGAAAAGTAAAATGACAAATGTTGGAGGGAATCTGGGAAAATTCAAATACCTAAATGTACAACTGGTGAAGTTGTATGCTGATCCAACCATTCTGGGAAGCGATTTGGAACTATAAACCACTACTAGGTCAGTATCCCAAAGAGACTAACAAAAAAGGAAAAGGAGTTATGTATACGAAAGTATTTGTAACAGCTCTTTTAATGATGACAAAGAATTGGAAGCTGAGGGGATGTCCTTCAATTGAGGAATGGCTGAACAAGTTGTATATGATAATGATGGAATATCAGTGTGCTTTAAAAATTAAAGCATTGAACTCTTAGGAAAAAAACATGGAAAGACATATGAACTGATGCAATGTGTAATTAGCAGAATAAGGGGAAAATTGTACACAGTAATAGCAATATTGTATGATGATCTAATATGAATAATTTGGCTATTCTCAGCAATGCAGTGATCCAAGACAATTCTGTGGCTCTTATGATGAAAGGTATTGTCCATTTTCAGAGAAAGAACTGGCGGAATCTGAATGAAGATCAAAGATACTTTTCCTTTACTTTTCCTGGATTTTTTGTGTGTATTTGTGTTTTCTTCACAAAATGACTTACATGAAAATGTGTTTCGTATAACTATACATGTATAACCAATGTCAAATTGCTTGTCTCCTCAAAGGAGAGGGTAAGAAAGGGAGGATGAATGGAGTGAGAACAGGAAAATAAGCAAAGAGGACCTAGGCTAGCTAGTTCAATTCAGCTAGAATGTAGACCACATAGAGAAATTAGTCAGAGATAAGGATAAATAGATGGAAGTCAGATTGACAATGACATTAAATATTAAGGTCAGAAATTTAAAGATTATTTAATAGGTAATTATGTATTGTTTTGGTCATGTCCAACTCTATATGTACTCCACTATAGAGCTCTGCCCATGGAGTTTTCTTAGCAAAAATAATGTACTGGTTTTACCATTTCCTTCTCCAATGAAAAATAGAAGTTAAGTGACTTGCCCAAGGTCACACAGCTAGGACATTTCTGAAGCTGGATTTGAATCACAAGTTTTACTGACTCTAAGTTCATTGATCTATATACATTGTGACACTTATTGGAAACCAATAAAGCATTTTTAATAGAGAAGTAATAGAATTATGGTAGTGCTTTTGGAATCTTATTCAGTAATGGAGTATTTAGTGGAATGGTAGAATACAGTGCTCTGCCTGAATTCTGAAAAGATTCATCATTATGAGTTAAAATCTAATCTGACTCTTACCAGCTCTATGATCCTAAGCAAGTCAGTTTACACTCTTTGTCTCAATTTTCTCATCTGTAACATGAGCTGGAGAAATGAAATCGCAAACCACTCCAGTATCTTTGGCAAGAAAACCCCAAATGAGATCGTGAAAAGTTGGCTACAACTGAACAAAAACAGCAAAAATCAGGTAGAAGTGAGGAGAATAGAATGGGGAGGAATTAGTCTAGAAACACGATTTGCCTTGGGATTGAACTGGAAAGACTATTTGAAGTAGAGTGATATGAGTATTATCATGAAAGTAAAAAAAAAAATAGAACTTGGAAACTAATTGGATGTGAGGACTGTGAGAAAAGGAGAAACTGTGTAACACATGAAACAATTTCCAGATTCTTATTAAGAAGTTTCTTCAGAAATCAATTTGCTAAAGAACTTTCCTAATATGTAATTTGTCTAAACTTAATTTAAAAATCAGAAATAAGCTTGACTTCAAATTTTGGATACTCTGTTGTATTAAATATGCCAGTGCTGCTAATGTTTAGAGCAAATGGTTTCCTTAAGGAGAATTTTTTTTAAAAGAGGAAATTGGGATGCCTCCATTTTAAAATTAGTCTAAAGAGTTCCTCAATAAGAATATATATATATATATATATATATATATATATATATATATATGTATATCACTTCATTTTTTTCATAATATATGTTACTCTGTTTCCCATTTCCTCAAACCTCATGTTCTACCATCTAATCAAGATCAGTCTTTCGCAGAGACAAGGCTTGTTTTGAAATGTAGAACACAAAGGTGACATAGAAGGAACTGAGAGACAAGGAAGTACCTACTGACAACCCAGGGGAGAGGGCATCAAGGAGGAGAGGCCAACAATATAAATAAAAGAGCAATATTAAGCATTAGTCATTTTTTTTCCTCTTCATTACAGGAATTCCCCATCATGGTGACAATCTGAGATTGTCATTCCCTATGAAACTGAAGTTCTATCAGTCCTTTCCTAACTGGAAAGAGCCCAACACGTACTGTGAGGGATCTGTCACCCAAGCATCTAGTTAAATTCCGAGTATCATCACCAGAAGACTATTGACTGGATATGGATTTGGATGTTTTGATATAACTTATGAGGGACCTCTACTAAAGCCTAGAATGAATATCATCTATATTGATGTGGACAGAAGCATGTTAATATCCACATTATTACAGAAGGCAATCATTCCAGGCTTTAGTAGAGGCCCACTGTAAGTTATTATAACAAAAAATGAAAACTCATACCCAGGAATGTGATATTAAATGTTTAACAAACAACAAAAAAAGGTACACATGACAGAATTTTAAACTAAATCTGCATTATTAAATATTTTCATCTCTTTTTAAAAAGTTTAAACAATCAACAGAATAATAAATCAAGCCCTAGCTTAAAGTGTTTGTCCAGATTTGAAGTTCACATTGAAAATTTCACATTTAACTCTTACAACTCCTGCATTATAGTGCTTGACTTCTAACTTAACTAAAAATGGAATGTGATTATCCAAAAGAAAAGAGGTATTAAAATATAGATCTTCACTGAGAAGCATCACAGTCTTAATTCTGAAATGTAAAGAATTGAGACAAATAAGAGAGAGAATGGAAGAACTCACTCCTTTCAGACTCTACTACATTATATAACTTTTCAACTTACAGTGAAATGGAAACAGAGGTTTCATTCTGAAATCCTGATCTTTTGAAGTTAAAGGGGCTTTTTGTCATATCTATTAGATCATTAGTCATAAGGGTAAGACAATGACTTTGGCTTTTCCAAAAAAACTTAGTTTATAACTTAGTATTAGTATACTATTACTATTATTATTTTAGTTATTTAATTGGTGTAGAGAACTCTCAGGGTAGAAAGATATTTATTCAGTTTTTCATTCACATCCAACTCTTTGCAACCTACTACATGGGCCATACAGTTCATGGGGTTTTCTTTGGTAATGATAGTGGGGTGGTTTTCCATTTCCTTCTGCAATGCATTTAAGGCGAACAGATTAAGTGACTTTCCCAGGATTACATAGCTAATACATGTCTTAGGCTAGATTTTAATTCAAGTCTTCCTGTCTCTAGGCCCAGAACTCCATCCACCGAGCCATCTTGCTGTTCCCAAAAGAAAGTTTCTTGACAAATACAAATAATCATCTGTAACTTTTAGACTTAGAGAAATTCCTAGGCAGGAAGAAATTAAATTACTTGTCCATGACTACACAACTAGTGTGGGTGAAAGGCAAGTCTTCTTGAACCTAAAGCTGATTTTCAATATAAGACATCAATGCTCAGAACTAAAAATAACATAACCAAAAAAAAACATTTGGAGATCAAAAAGTGCCTACTGGTATACCCCCCGTCAGGAATTCCCATTTTAACTTTGGGAGTCATCTGGGTAAAACATATAGAAAAATTACCTCAGAGTTAGGAAAACAAATGTAGGTTCAAGTCCCACTTATTGATCCTAAGCAGGTCACCTAACTTCTCAGAACCCCATCCCATTCTCTAATACTATACAGGGCTGAGAAGGTATTGAAATGAAGGAGTTTCCTCAGTCAGAAATTCCCTATTTTAAGGAAGTCACACTTCCAAAAAAAGAATATTTTTAAAAGTTAAAATTTCAATTCATTTCAATTAAAAAGTAAAAATTTCAGTCTCAAATGTTGAGTAGAGGAGCTATTTGGAACAGCAGCTAGATAGATCACTGAGCCTGGAATCAGGAAGACTCAATTTCCTGAATTCAAATCTAGCTTCAGACACTACCTAGCTATGTGACCTGGGGCAAGTCACTTAACCTTGTTTGTCTGAATTTCATTATCTGTCAAATGAGCTGGAGCAGAAAATGGCAAACTACTCCCGTGTCTTTGCCAAGAAAAACCAACTGGGTCATGAAGAGTCAGACACAGTTGAAATGACTGAACAACAAAAAGTCTCAAGTGTTTATTGCCATGTAAATTTATTTTTATTGTTAAATTAAAGAACTGACAGAAGTTGGCTTCTGGAGAGGTCACTTCCAGCCCTAGGTGAGAAGCCCAAACACTTCTTTCAGAGAGACAACTGTGGTCAGCTCCACCCACATACCACAGGCTTGGTTCTCCTGCCTTGCAACTGATCTCCCTCATCCCTAAGATTAAAGAACTGAGTTTGCTGCTGTAATGACTGCAGAATTTACTATGACACTTCAGATTTCTATGATTTCATCAGGTTGGCTACTCCCTCCACTGATGCGGGTCACCACTCCCTCCACGCCTTAGTTAATGATTTCATCAGTTGCTGTTGTTGCTAGAAAAATCATCACCTTGTGGCTGACCTCCTGACAATGAAACTCTCCATTTTGGTGAGGCAGGCCCCCAGTTGCAGAAATTTAGACTATTGCCAGGTCCATATTTAAGACCTCCCAGCTTTGGAAGTACCTGCCACAACTTGTGTTCTGTTGGCACTTTGCCTTCAACAACCCAGGGTCACCCCTCTACCACATGATGAGTTCTGATAGAGGATGCTAAGTGAAGAAATTAGATGCTGAAAAGAAAAAAGTGCCTCTGACAGAAAGGAGAATACCAAGGAAGCAGATGTATTGGTCTTTCAGAATAGTTTGTTCCTAGACTTCATAGGGCATAAAATAATATTGATTTTTAATATTAAATATTTATATAATCAATCAATCAATCAGCAAGTCCTTATTAAAGGCTGCTATGTGCTAGGTTCAACAAAAGAGAGTATAGGAGACCTGGTATCAAAAGTAAAAATCTAGGTTCAAGTTCATTTCTGACCCATATTTATTATATGATGCTGGGCAAAGTCACTTAATTTTCTCAGTGCTCAGAGATGCTATCTAAAACTAGATCTTGCAGACAGCAGCTGATAACAGGGATTTTCTTCCTTAAGAGTTTCTCACATCTTTGAAATGATAGGTCCAGTCAAACTAAGAAATGTGCTAGGAATATGAATACAAAAATAAGACAGCCCCTGCCCTCAAGGAGCTCACATTCTTTGGGGGAAGGGAAGATGCAATATGTCAACATATTGTAAATACATATATATATATATATATATATATATATAATGTATAATATATATAAAGTATAAAAACAGAGGAAAATAGTATACTATAATAACAAAATTATTTTTTTTCTAGAATCAGGAAAACGGTTAGATGGTGTTTCTGATTCTTATTAGTAGTGTGACCCAGGATAAATCAAATAATCTCTAATGTCTCGGGTCATTTCCTGAGACTTATCTACTAAGTCATTGACTGGGTGTGATGTTTGTTGATGGAAGATCTCATACTGGGAGAAATCATAAATCCTTCTTGAATTCCTATGGAAAGACAGGAAGAGAATAAGCCAAAAAAAAAAAAAAAAGTCAGCAGATACAGCTAGACTGGGGCAACATCCTTTGTCTTTTTTTTTCTTCCAAAAACAAAAACTACTACCAAGGGCTGACTCAGCTCTCCACAAGTACTTCCTAAAAGCACCTGTTCCCAATTCAATAAGGTGTCCTCTGAATAAGTATTTCCCTCCCACCCCCAAGCATTTTTGAATAACTGAGCAGCTATAATAACATCTGGGGCATGACTTTCTAGTTCTCATATGACTCTGGCGACATTCCCATGGGAATAGTTGCCTTTGCTGGTGTCTTTGTGTCTTAGAGCTTTCTGGTTATCTTTTAATTATGTGTAAGTTCTGGAAGAAAAACATCATTACCTTTAACTGAGAGAATAATAGATTTAGCCCTGAGTAGTTAAGGTCAATTGGACTTCAAATCTTCATTTCAAAGGGCCCAAGTCTTCCCTGTGCACTGAGATGGAAAATAAATCAAACTTTGAGCATTTTTTAAGTTTTAATAACAACTGACTTTGACCAAAAACATTAATTCATGCTCAATGCATTTTTATACCTATTTCTCTGCCCTGCCCACCAGTAAATATTCTCTCAGTTGACTGAAATTCCAGCCAGCCATTGACACAGAAGCTTAACAAATGTTGCATTGAATTCCATAAACATGATAAGCAGATCCAGCCTTCCACTGGTAGAATAGGCCAGAGGAAGGTTTTGATTTCTCTCTTACACACACACAATTCTCTCTCATTCACTAGAATTGAAAATTTCATTGAAAGAATTCTACCTTCCTCGTATTGGTATGAAGCTTTCTATCATGCACTGACTACATGTATTTTGTTATGTATCATTTATTAATTCTAATAAGGTATGTCAATCCCATGTCTTCCTAGAGGAACGTCCATCACACTTTGCACACAACTCCTAACATGATAAGGCAATGAGAAAAAATGCTTAAATTTCCACTTTATGAAGAAAATGATCAGTTTACAGAATTAATCAGTGAGTGCATCATAAGTTTTAAGTTCGAGGTTGCTGTATTAAATTTGTGATGTATTATTTCCAAAGTACCCAAGGAATTACACCTTTGTTTTAACTGGTATATGAATGGAAGTCATGCTAGTTGGCACTAAGAAGTCAATAAAATAATTGTGTTTTATTATAAAATAAAAGAGTTCTACCCCATTAGCTTAAAACTTGTAAGTACATATAGAAGTACATTTTAAGACTTATAAGTACATGACTAAGAATTTATATAAGTATATATTGACTAAGATATACACTACCGGTAACTTGTAAAATCACTACTCTTTCTGAAGATATTTGTGTGAAAACATCAGGTTACCAGTAATGTATATCTTAGTCAATATGTAGTTAATGAGGAATCCAAATACTGAGAGGAATTTCTAGTATGTCTCTCTATCTTTTCTGTTGTCTTATACTACTCGTCTCATTTAACTCTCTCTAGGTACCCAACAGTAACAGTGGTGTTCTTGTTATCATGATGCACATTCTCCCTTTTCA
This sequence comes from Macrotis lagotis, assembly GCF_037893015.1. NCBI lineage: Eukaryota > Metazoa > Chordata > Mammalia > Peramelemorphia > Peramelidae > Macrotis > Macrotis lagotis. The sequence continues at coordinate 52,867,904 of NC_133660.1, read as the reverse complement.
TTAGCTCTCTTCATACCTAGAAAATGCTATTTATTGACTTCCTTCAAAACTCAGATCCAATTCTTCTTTCTGCAGTAGGCCTCTCTCAGTTTTCCTTTCTATTACTTGTCCCTTTCATCTGGGGTGACCTTCCATTTGCATTGTATATAGTCTGTATATAACTAGTTATTTGCAGGGTAACTAGGTAGAAATGGATAGAGCAGTGGACCTATAGTGAGGAAGAGCTGAATTCAAATCCAGCCTCAGATATTCACCTAGCGCTGTTTGTCTCAGTTCCTCCTCTATAAAATGAGCTAGAGAAGGAAATTTGCCAAGAAGACATCAAATATGGTCACAAAGAGTTAAACATGACTAAGAAATGACTAAATCACAACAAAAGTGGATATCTTTGATCTTGCTGTCACCCACAGATATACCATCTCCATTTTCAAGAATTCTGAAATCCTTTATTCAATCATAATCTATTGACTCTTCAACTTCCCCTCTGTCTTCCTTTTTATATAACTTTACTCATCAACTGCACCAGGGGCTCCAATCCCTTTACTCTTCAATTCTCTCCTAGTCCATTTCCCTTGCATTAGCCCCTTTTCCTTTTTTTTTTTTTTTCCAATTTGACTTCTTGGTTCAACAATTCAACTCCACATTCTTTTTCTTTCTTGAATCTCTAGTCCCCTTATCACATCACTCAGATAAGCTAAAGCCTTGGCTTCCTGCACCTACTCAATGAAGAAAAAAAACTACAAAATTATTCTGACGGGGCCACTACTGCCTAACTGCAACTGCTGCAAAGTAATCCTAACATATCTTCTTAATCACTTCACAATCTTACTCTCCACAGTGACCCTTTCAAAACTTCTCATCCCTCCTCAAAAGTCCCATTGTTCCTGTTCCACCACTTTCAGTGGAGAATCTTGCCTTGAAGGTCATTCATCGTGAATCTTCTTTTCTGCCTCTTCCTCGTCTCCTATCACTCAGGTGCCTTTTGCCACTTTTTCTTCCTTCTATTTCACATGCTGAGCTTTGTGCTTGTTCAATTGATTACATTTCATCTTATTTTTTCCAACAGATTTTCCTTTCTGCCATCCCCCTCTTTCAATATCTCCCTCTCTACTAGCTCATTTTCTACTGCTTACAAACATGCCCATATTTCTTCCATCTGCAAAAATATATCTCTAAACTTAAAAATTCCATTTACAATAGATGCCTCCTCTTTCTCTCCTCTCACTCTCTGCTTAATTCCTTATAATCTGGGTATACCATTCTACTGAAATTGCTTTCTCCAAAGTTATTAATGATTCCTTAGTTGCCAACTACAATGGCCTTTTCTCAGTTCTTATTCTCCTTGACCTTTGTCATTGTTGATCACTCTCTCCTCCTTGATACTCTCTTCTCTCTGGATTGACAGGACACCATTCTCTCCTGATTATCCTCCTACTTGTCTCACTGCTCCTTCTCTGTCTCCTTTTCTGGATCCTCCTTTAAATCACTCCCTCTAACTGTAGATGTCCCTAAGGGTTCTGTCCCTGGCCCTTTTCTCTTCTCCCTCTGGATTCAATTTCTATGCTGATGATTGCAAAATCTACTTTTCCTGTCCCATTCTCTCTGTTGATCTCCAGTCTCATATCTTCAGCTGGCTTTCAAACATCTTGAACTGGATATCCAGTAGACATCTTAAATTCAATCTGTCTAAAACCCAATTCATTATCCTTCCCCTTAACTGACCCCACCTCCTATCTTCCCTATACAATGCCCTCCCATTCACTTTGGCTCACAACCTAGGAATCATCCTGGATTCATCAATATGCAATATCTCCTATATCTCAACTATTGCTAAAGGTATACCAATGTCACCTCTGCAACATCCCTCAAATACATCCCCTTCTCTCCTCGGACGATACCATTACTTTAGTACGGACCCTCATCACCTTACAACTTGATTATTTCAAAAACCTGCTAGTGGGTCTGTCGGCCTCTGCCCCAATCTACCCCCATCTTCCATTCAACTACTGAAGTGATTTTCCAAAAGGAAAGATCTAATTACAGCAGATCTGATTATATCATCTTCTTTCCCCATCCCTCTCCCGTCCCTCCCACCCCCCCACCCCAACCCCCCACCCCCCGTAATATCCAGAAACTTCCTATTGGCTCCAGGAACAAATACAAACTGACCTTCGAAGCACTTTTTAACTTTATAATTAGCTTTTATTCTTCTGACACCTTACTCCCTAATACATCTCTTAAGCATAAAATAGTGACCTCCTGGGTGTTCCAGAAACAAGATATTCCATCTCTCTGTTTCAGGCACTTCCCTGGCTGTCCTTCATGCCTGAAACTCTTCCCCTTCCACTCTGACTATAGACTTCCTGACTTCCTTTAATTCCCAACTAAAATTTTACCTTCTACAGGAAACCTTCTCTAAACCTCATTAGATCCAGCTCTTTCCATCTTTTATTTCCTGTTTATTCTATTTATGTGCTTTGCACATATTTGCATATTGTCTCCCTTTTAGATTGTAAGCTCCTTGAGGGCAGGGCTGTCTTGTGCCTCTATTTGTGTCCCCAGCACTTAGAAGAGTGTCTGGCATATAGTAGGTGCTTAATATATGCTTAATTGATTACAAAGGAGACTAATTATCCTGAAATAAAATTAACAGTTTTTGAAAAGTTCAGTTCTCTATCCAATATACAATGCTGCCAGAATGTTTCTGTACAAGCTATGTGATGTTGGGCAAATTTTGAGTTTGAGTTTCCTCATCTGTAAAATGAAAGGATTGTGTTATATGTCCTCTGGGCTCCCTTCCACCTCTAGAACTATGATCTTATGATCCTCTATGAGCTGGAATCTATAAGCAGAGGAGCCGATTAAATTGTCCTTAGTAGGACCACAGAGACTTGATTCCCTAAATGGTCAGGTATCTATATTACTACTTCTTTGCCATGAAAGTCAATTACAATATCTGAAATCATTCAAAGTGAGAAGGATTCCTATCTAAATAGATTCAAATTGGCACAAAAGGAAAGAGAGCATTTGTTTGATAAGATCTTTCAGGACAAGTGGCTTGGACTCTATCAAATGTCTGATGTTTGAACCTATGTTCCCTGATTCTATCCACCACCTGTACTTTCTTCATATAATAGATTCTTAAGTTATTTGTTGAATTAAATGAAATTGGATTGGATTGGATTGAGGATTTACTAATAATATATCCTACAGATACAAAAGAGAGACTAGGTTATAACCAGAGGTCCAATTTCTACTGTATTTACTTGACATGCCTAATTTAAAAAAAAAAATCCATGGACCAGTGTAGAATTTTTTCCCCTACAGGGCAGATTTCCTTGTCTATAAGCCTTGTAGAAAATACTATTATTCCAAAAATCAGATAAGCTAAAGATGGCAGCAAACTAATTAGATTCTGGAACTCAATTTACCATCAACTAAAACCCCTCATGGAAAATGTATTGGTTAATTGTTTAGTTAAACCCAACTGTGAAGAAAAATGAGAGGGGAATAGAGGGACAATAAGTCTTTTCTCTTGTTTCTCATCAGCCAAAAGTATTCTGACTGCCTAAATGGTTTTTCATTAGTCCAGGGTATTAAAGAAGCTCTTCTTAATATGGTGTAGAAATGGAGCCAGACTGCTGTCATTGGGTATACTCAATTGCCCAGACACGTTTTCCTTTGTGGCTGAAACCTGAATGTTTCCTCGGGCAACTTGACAGAGCAAATTCTCATTTCCTTGAAAAGATATAAAAAGTACCTGCATATGAACAAAAAAAAAAATCTAGCCTATTACAACCAGAATCAAGTATTCAATTCATTTCAATCAAACCCACATTTATGGCATATTTACATTTACAGTATAGAACACTAAGGCAATTTTTTTCTCCAATTGATATTATATATATATATATATATATACATATATATATTATTTTTCCAATTATATATTATGACAGTTTTTCATCATTCATATTCATGCACATGCATAGTTTGTTACATAATTTCCTCCCACCTTCCCTTCTCCCCCCTCTCCTCTCAGTGGCAAACAGTCTGTACATGCACATTTGGGTTTATCATGTTTACAGACTAGTCATTTTCTGTATAAGGAATTAGGATTAAGAGAAAAGAAAGAAAACCATGAGATGGGGGGAGGGAAATGAGAAATTTTTTAAAAGTAATTGTAGTGTTCATCAGATTCTGAAGGTTTCTTTTTGTTTGTTTGTTTTGGTTTTCTTCCTCTGGATGTGGATAACATTATCCATAGCAGGACTCTAGGGTTTGTCCTAGCTCTCTGAACTACTGAGAGGAACTGCATTTATCAAGGCTGATCAACTCACAATATTGTTGTTAATGTTTACAATGTTCTCTTGGTTCTGCTCCCTTCATTCAGCATCAGTTCCTGCAATTTGTCCCATGTTTCTCAAGAGTCTTATCATTCATGTTTTCTTATAGAACAATAGTACTCCATAACATTTATATACCATAACTTGTTCAGCCAACCCCCAATTGATGGGCATCCCCCTCAATTTTCAATTCTTTGCCACTACAAAAAGAGCTGTGATGAATATTTTGGAACATGTGGGACTTTTCCCATTTTTTATGATTTCTTCTGGATATAGTTCTAGTATTGGTTTTTCCTCAATCAAAGGGTATGATCAGTTTTATTGTTCTTTGCACATAGTTCCATATGATTGGATCAGTTCACAACTCTACCAACAATGCATTAATGCCTCAATCCTCCTACAACCTCTCCAACACTGATGGTTTTCTCTTATTATCATCTTAGCCAATTTGATAGGTGTGAAGTGGAATCTCATAGCTGTTCTAATTTACATATCTCTAATCAGTAATAATTTGGAGCATATTTTGTATGATTATATATAGTTTTAATTTCTTCATTTGAAAACTACCTATTCATAGCCTTTGACCACACAAAGGCAAAATTAAAATATATCCTCTCCTTAAGACACTTGAATTCTATAGATGAGAAAGAAAATGTAAAATTATAAATCCAAGTAAAATTAATACCAAAAATTTCAGGGGCACTGATATTTAGGTACTTGATTATTAAAGTCATTTTAAAGGTCATCACATTTGAGGGGAGCCTTGAAGCAATAAGGGATTCAAAGAGGCAGGGGCAAGGAAAGGGACAAAGAACACCATTGCAAAAGCATCCTGAATGGAGATGAAATGGCAAGTATAGAGACCAACAAGTAGGTCAGATTGGCAGAACCCAGTATAAAGGGCACTGGATTTGAAGACAAGAACATTTGGATTCAATTTCTTACTCTGACACTTAGGAACTAGATGATCACAGTCAATTCAGCTAACCTCAAATCTCAAATAAATCTCAAACAATAAGTAATGATAAATGGTTTGTAAGGTACATTAATGAGAGATCCCTTGATTATTGACATATTCAAATCAGGACTTTAGATAAATACCCATTTTGGTCACTCTAAAAAGGATCAATTATTCAGATAAGTAAAAGTTTCTCCCTCTTGCTCATATTCTACTTTTGCCTAACATCTGCGTAATTAAGGGAAAGTTATCTTTTGTCTGAATTTCCAGCTATTTGAGAAATACTTTATTTCTATATACATTAGCCTAAACCGAATAATTCCTAGTAACCAGTTACAATATCTCAGGTGAGACTTTAGACATAATAGTCTTTATCTATTGAGTTACTGAGTACTAAACTAGGATCACTGACTAGAAACTAAAGGGAAATAGATTTTAGTTCAATAGAAGGATTTTATAACAATTAAAGCTGTCCAAAAATGGGATGGACTACTTTCTGGTGAATTCCCAGTACTTAGAAATGTTATTTTAAAAAATATTGGATAATCATGTCAGAAATGTTGCCTGAAAGGTTCCTAAGTTGCCTGGAAAGAAGGATTAGATGAACTCTAAATTCCCTTCTAATGTTGCAATTCCAAAATGCTATGATAACCAACTGCCCAAAAAGGAAGTATTTCAAAAATTTTAATTTCTTCAAAAATCTCATTTCAAAAATTCTACTTTCTGTGTTCAGCACTGAGCTAACAAAACCTCATAGAATCATTTCCAGTCCTTGAACAACTAGTAACCTAATAAAGGAGTTTAAACTTTAAGAAAATAAGTCCCAACTGAGAGTGCAAATAATTTGAAGAGCTATCACAAAGTTATCACACAATAACTATAATTCACTTTGACTTTCAACGATAATTATGTCATGAATTATATACCATCTACTTTGTGTTATATTCATTCACGTATTTAACTACTTGAGGTCTTGATTTTTTTTTCATATCCATTTCTCCCTCTGTGCAAAGCTAGTTGTTTTGGATGGAAAGGAACAGAATGGAAGGAAATTGAATTGAATTGAAAACTTTAGTTTATGGAACACAATTATTCATAAGATACTTCCACACTAAGGCTTAATCAGAAGAGCTTAGCTTTAGAGTTAGAAAGGAACTTAGAGTCTGTGTAGTTTAACTCTTCATTTTATAGATAAAAAAAATCTGAAGTACGGAGACATTAAGGAATTATTCCAGTAACGAAGATAGTGTGGTACAGTAGAAAAAATTCTGGATTTGGAAGCCCAGTCTCGGTTCCACTTACTACTTGGGGACCTTAAGAAAATCATTTCCCACCTCGGTCTCAGTTTTCCCAATATCAAATGAGAAGGTTTGGATGAGATGACCTTTGAGATCTCTTCCATCCCCCTATGTCTGGACTATGATGATAGCCAGGCCCTGGGCTTTCAAAGTCATATTCTTACTCCTTTGTCATAATATCAATTTTCTCTGTTTTGAATCAATCTATAGGGTTTTTTCCCCTGCTTTCTTCATTAACTAACTTGTATTTGACTTCAAATCTTATATCCAATGAACATCATGAGTTTTCAAAGGAAATCCATCCGTCTGGTTAGAAATCTGGGAATGAAGATTTTTTTTTCCTCAATGGTTTTCATATGAAGATAATTCTAGTCACTCTACTTTACCAGTCCCGGAAATGAACAGATAAATACTTAATCTGCTTTGGTTACTAAGAGCTCTGAGAATCTTTCTTATTCATCAATTTTCAGAAGAGAAAAACTGACCACAGACTTTAAACCAAAATAGGTTTGGTAGGAGATGTGACAAGGAACTAACAAGGTTTTCCCCAAAAAATTTTAATGTTGGCTCCTAGATTAAAAAACAAAACAAAACAAAACACCAACCCCTGTGTAGGCGCCACTGATATCCTCTTCTATAAGTGTAAATGGATGACTAAGAAAAGAGGAGCAATTCAGCAATAGATGGGGCTTTTTACTGTGGGAAGGGGAGAGCCTGTTAAAACCTGTGAGAATTAAGCTTATTGTCTACAAATAGAAAAATAGGATAGAAAAATTAAAGCTTATGGGGTTTGTCTGCAAGAGGAGGGTGGAAAAGAGAAAAACCAATTGCCTTCAACTATAGTTCCAAAAAGGTTGTGATTTAAATTGTTCATAGAATGTTCAATTTAATAAGCATTTTTAATACTAACTCTATGCTGGATATTATGGGCAAAAATACAAAAATACAATTGTTTCTGCCCTCAAGGAGTTTATATTCTACTTCAGGGAGCATGCTGGTTAATGAGATCAGTCCAAGGAAGAGTAGAAACCTATAAGATCAATCAATTCTCATTTATTTGTTGCCTTCTATGTATTAAGAACTGTGCTGGACACTGAGAAAAGAAAAAGAAGAAAGACAAAGGAGCCCATACACAAAAGAAGGAGGGAGACAGGAATTTCCCAGGGAACAAAAATGCAAACAACTTTGTACTAACAATATGGATACATAAGTATACATACTAGATAAATTGGTCTCAAGAATAAGAATAAGGAGAATAAGAATAAGGAGAGCTGAAGAAGATTAATGACAAAAGGTGCAATTTTGAATAAGACTTGTGGAAGCTAAGTGGAAAAGATGAGGAGCTAGGGAAGCCTTGGGATCTATGACAGGACCTTCCCTAATCCAATTCCAATTCTGCAGGATAGTGATATTGACAGAAAGCACAATATCTTGCATCCAGTTTAAAACCAATAAAAATGATGTATTTTAAGAAAAAAAAACAAGTCCTTTCTTTTAAGCAGACAATGAAAAGAAAACTGACTTTGGAGCCAGAGGACCTGGGTTTCAATCCTGCCTCGGTCAATTCCTGGGGACTTTGGCAAAACACTTTACTTATCTGGGAATCATCTTCATTCATAAAACTGAGAGTGATGGGGAAAAGGGTATTGAACTGGGGGGCTTCAAGATGTCCTTGGATCCTAGAAAATGGGACAGACATAGTAAAAGTTATCATATATAATCATATGAAAAAAAATGTCATTCTGAAAAATTAAAAAATTCCTATTTCTTTTATATTTTAAAACTTCCTAGTTCACTGACTCATTTAAATGTACTATATCAGATTTTTCTGTTATAATGCTATGAAAAGAATCCACCATCACTGAAAGAAAAATCCAAATAGACCATCCCTTCACCAGAATGTTTTCATTCATTCATAAATACCTATGACAACACTCACTCCCTTCCCTCAAATCCATGGGGAAATAATTAATCCTGTCAATTTTCTGTGTTGACTGACACATGAAGACTGCAGCCAGTATTTTTCCTTTTTTTAATGGAAACTTCTCTATGTTTGATCAGATTCTAAATAAAACAACCATCATTGGAAGGTAAACATAAGTTATAAAAGGGAAACAAAACCTGAGCCTTTTAAGATGTCAAATATATGGCCTTGCAGCTAACTGTAGAAGGTTCCAAAACTGTACAAGCCCCTGATTTTAAACACACATCTTGAATATGTTGATAAAAATCAAATTTTGAGGCATTCAGGTTAGAAAATGCTTTTTTGTAAAGTCAATAGTGAAGGCTTTATTTACAAGATTCATTCATTCTTGAGAATCTGGGTTATGTAACAAACTGGATTCCCTAATTTTCAAAATTGAGTAGTATCCTTAGTCTTTATTGGGAATTTCTGTATAAAAATTTCTGAATGTACTTCTCCCCAAAGTAATAAAATAAACCACAGATTTTTGATTCCCAGCTAGAAAACCCAAACCAAGTAACCAAAGGGAAATTGAGAAAGAGAATTTTCATTCTGGGAAGAACATATGTAGATTCTGTTGTGGTAAAGGTGAAAGAGATTCCAGATGCACAGTTTCCTTGGCGTTTCACATGTTCCATGCAGAGTCAGTTTTCGCTGCAGTGGATAGAGTTCTGGACTGTAAAAATGAGGAAAATAGCATATATTTTGAAGTTATTAAAGGGTCAAATGAGATTATATTTTCAAAAAACTCTTAGCCAACTACCTGCTGAGAGTAATACACAACAGGTTATATATTAATGTTTATTCCCTTCCTGTGCATGCTCTGGGATTTTTTTCTTATGTAATTGGTTTTTTGAATTCATTAATATAATAAAACATTTAAGATAGGGTCATAGATCTCATAGGGAAGCAAAAAGAATAATTAAATTTAATTTTTTCAAAGATGTTGAATATTTTTATTGCTTTGTCATATTAAAAAATTCAAATATTCATTACTCATTTTCTGACCCTGATATTGAATATAAATATACAGAAGGAAAAACAGAAAGAGACATAGAAGACACATAAATAGATTCTAAGACAGAGAAAAACAGAAAAAGAACACACTGAAACAGAACAAAGTGGAATGAATGGGAGAAATGGATAGAGAGATAGAGAAGACTCAGAGATACTGAGGCAGGTAGTCAATATTGAAATTGGAGAGTTGGAGATTTGGTGATAAATGTTTTAATGTAGAATTTGAATATGTTGATAGAGCAATAATAATTGTCAAAATCACTTAAAGTATTAAATTCTTACTACTTCGATATAATTGTTTCCAACATTATATTTCTTAGCATGTACTTACATATTACACATGTGTATATATATATGAATAGCATATAATTAGATATATGTAAACATGAGGACATAGATATTTATATTAATGATATTTAGTAATTTTTATTATCTTTTTAATTAAATTACTATATCATCACATATTGTTCCAAACCAAATTTCCTCCTCAAAGAAATAAATAAATAATCCTGGTCAAATTACAAGCATTTAAATAAATATTCAGAAGTAACAGTAAACTACTTTGCCATAATATAACCTCTAAGGTGTGTTTATACATCGGTTTTTTGTTTTGAGATGACAAAGTTTTAGGATTGCAGTTTGATAATTAAATGGAGCTATAGGTGTCATTCTACATTATTTATGCAGTGCTCTTTAAAAACTTAAATTAAAAAAAATGAATAGACAGCTTGCTCATAACCAGAAATGTTGGCAAGATTAATTCTTACAATATCATCCTTGAAGCTTAATTAGAATATTTTAATTAAATGGACACGTAATAATTTAATAAGAAATTGGTAGGATTGGGTGTGGGGTTTTTTCCCACAATGAAGAATACCTCTCTTGTGGTTTCATATGAGTCAAATTTTACAAGCAGTGCTTCTTAAGTTAAACATTGAACTTTGCTCTCCAGAAATTTTCTAAGTTACAAGATGATTAGTTGACTTACAGTAATTGGTGACAGTTCTGCTTAAGTCAAAAATAAGAAAAAAAAGAGAAATAGAAGACTTTTTTCCATGATAAGAGACTTTATGGCTCTAGGATACATAGTAAATACATAAAATTTTAGAAAGAAGGATGCTTTTTCAAGCACTAAAACTGTAATCTAAGTAAAAAAAAAATCATTTCTAAAACTTCACAAGATATGTAAAATAGAATTATATATAAACATGTAAATAAATAAATAAGGAAAATTTAGATCAAAAGCAAAATAACTTATTGACTAGAAGACTGAATATTTTAACTATAGATGGTATAGATGGTAATAGTACCCGTGTGACTTTGGGCAAGTTACAACTTCTCATGATCTCAGTTCATTCCATTATAATATGAGGTAATTGAACTAAGTGATCTTTAAGACTTTTTTGGGTTCTAAATTTCAGATCTTTTTTTTGGTAAAAAAAAAAAATTGGTAAAACTATTAAAGTTTCTCGTTTAAAAAATACTGTTCAGTCTGTTACCTAAATTGAAATATTAGAAAATTTGTTCAAATTATTTATATCAAGTTAAGGTGGATATTGGTGATTGACTTCATTTCACTTTAAAAGACTAAGGACTAGAGTCATGATTTCATTGGTAGTATAGGCAATTCACAGATGAAGACAATCTGTCTACCAAGAAGGCAGTACCTTCTCTGCAATTTTTAGTCTCCAAGAGTTTCCTGGGACCCAGAGAGGTAACATGACTTTACAGAGAGTCAACATTTCAATTGAAGACTTCCTATTTTGGAGTTTACATGTCTAACCTTATAAAGCCTCTCTACTTTAAACATATATCTAAATAAAATGAAGCAGTTTTTTTATTTGTTTACTTCTAAATACAGCTCTAAAGGATCATTAGTTTACATCATTAACCTACATCTATTTTCTTTGCATGAATAAACACAAACTAAAAAGGATGAAAATTATAACTGGAAAAGATGGAAACATGAGCATTAATAGGAGTGTTTCAACATGGTTCTAATGCATGAATTGTAATCACTATGACCAAAAAGAATGATATTTGGGAGGCACTAAAGAAAATACTGGGTAAGGAGCAATAAATACAGACCAGAAATGTATTTAAGGAAGAAATTAGAACCATCACACAGAGAAATAGAATGACAAAGATCGATGGCTTTGTGTTCTTCTGAATTAAAGTATTTCATTTACACAGTCTCTCTGAAATGCTGCACTATGCACATGCAACCTGAGCTTGTATTTCATGGGGAATATAAAGCAAATTAACTTGAAAGTTAGGTAAGAAAGAAGAGGGGGGGGGGGAAGACAACAGCAGGCAAGCATCAATAGATTTATATGCGCCCAAAACTTTGCAAATACCGCCATCTTCAGGTGATTATCTAAACCCCAAGCTCATTTAAATAGCTACTCTCACCTCTCTCCCAGGGTTATTCACATTTCCCAGTGCCTAACAAATTCCTCCTTTTTCATATCTCACAGATCTTGGAATTCCATAGGTATAATAACCTTCTCTTCACAAACTATAAGCAACATTGTGGGAATACCCAGGATTTAAATTTGTGCTACTATCCTTTCAATATATACTATGGAAACAGAATGTTTTCAAAGAATCATCATAATTTTGGAACTGGAAAGGAGAACTAATTCAACCCCCTTTCTCTTAGTTTACAGGTGAGGAGACTGAGATCTAAAAAATTTAAATTACTTGTCTAGTATATAATATTGGAAATGAGGGGGGGACTGGAGGGGGGAAGAGTTGGAATTTGAACCTTAGTTCCCCTGGGTTCAAGTATGATACAGAGTAAAAAGGTTGACTCTGAATTCAGGCAACTTAAATTCAATTCTTCCCTCTGACTCTTCCTACCTCTGTGACTTTGGATAAATCCCTTTAGTTTCCTAAACTTCTTTCAGTTTGTTCATCTGTAAAATGAGAAGATTGGACTTGATGGCTTCTAAGTTCTCTTCCAGATCTATCCTATGATTAGATGACTTCTAATGTCCTTTCCACTTCTAAATGTATGAACACTGACTCTAAATCAACCTACTTTCTTTTTCTTTCAACTTTTTAAAGTTCCTAATGATAAATGAAGGACAGAAAGGTGGATAAATAGATTCATAAATGAAAAGACTCATCTTCCTGAGTTCAAATCAGTGTGACCCTGGACAAGTCACTTAACCCTGACTCAGTTTTCTCATGTATAAAATGAGTTGGAAAAGAAAATAGCAAACCACTCCAGTATTTTTTCCAAGAAAACCCCAAATGGGGTTACAGATACTCAACACAATTGATATGACAACAGTAATAGATGAATATATTCTTACACTCATGTTTGAGATTTATACTGAGTACAGACAAGGAGCACTTGTCTTGAGATCTTGCAAATGCATTTACTCCTGCTTTCTTTCTACTAAAGCTGGATGTGGCATGGATCTATGAGAAACAGAGAAGGAATAATACAGAATAATTACCTCCAGGGAACTTTGCTGTATACATTCCTGGAAAGCTGGCAATCTTAGAGAAGAGAGAAGTAGTGGGCATGGAGTGAAGTGGATTTTAAAGAAAGATGATAGTGCTAAAGGGAATGGGTCAGAAAGGAAAGAATAAGAAAACAAGATGGATTCAGTTGCCTCATTATTTTACTCATAGATGAGAGAATGTAATGATATTAGTACAATTAGAATCGCAATTTTCATCCTGCTGTTTAACTCTACATTCCAGATGTAGCCTAAAAGAGATGGAAAGGAAGGATATTTTCAGGAAAGTAATTTTGAAATAAGTCAGACACATATAGACAAAGTCACAGAGAAGATAAAGACTAACAGAAAAAGAGAGAGAAAGTAAAATGAAAATGCCTATAAAAAGACAAAGACACCAAGTTATGACTAATACATTTTTTTTTTACTTGGGGGAAAAAAATTGGATTTGGGTAGTATATAGAAATCAATAGATTTAAGGGAGAGTGTCTTCACACAATCACATCAGAAAAGGGAGTATTATGTATCTCAGGGAGTCTGATCCTTATCCTTACTGGGAGATGGGAGTAGGAGGACCCCACCAAAGGCAAGTAACAATAACAGTATTGAGTGGGTTAATCTGAGGCCTATGGTAGCAAAAAACTGAGAAGGAAAAAAGAAAGTGGTTACCACAAGAGAGAGTTGGAATCGCCCAGAAATGAAGCATGCCCAATCCTCAGCAGATGCCACGGGGTAAAGGCCCATTCACTCCATGTCAATTAAAACTTGGAGTATTTAGGATTTTCAAATCATGTTCTGTTCTAATCTGAAGTTACAATGAAATGAAATGTTAGTTAACTAAAGCAAGGTTCTGTCCTATATTCGCCTATTTGCTGATCATTCCTAACAACTATTTTAAAAAACTTTATATGAATGGTATCCACCACTACCACCTTAGGTGCCCATTAGCTTTTCTAGTTCTACCAAAGTAGGGACCAAGTACTGGTTGTTGAATATTAATGTAGCTATAATAAAATAGTTCCTTTGTCACAAAAAGAGGTGATTGGCCTGGAGGAATGCCCACATTAGACAAGAATTTATTGCTATGAGCTTCTAATTTTAAAGTTCTCCTAAGTCAAAATTCTCCTTCAAGTGGTATAGGAGTAAAAGACTCCCTTTTTACTCTCCATTTCCTATTCATGTCAGTAAAATGCTACTCCCCCTAAAGTTGAGAGCACAAAGAAAGAATAAAATCAGTGAAGAAGGAGAAGAGATATTTTCTGAATTTACAGGACTGTAACTGGTACTGATAAAAGAAATATTTATAGAGTGCATTGTTTCAAATGATATCATTCTTGAAGAAGACAAGGAGGCCCTCTAGGACAATGAAGATATATTTGGCATCATGGTATGCATGCCTTTTCCATGATGCTCCCTACAATCCTCATCAACTAGAGAATGGGTCTGCCAAAAAATCTGAAGCAGTTGAAGTACTTTTTGCCAACTTTCCAAGGGTACAGAGATGTTCCTGTTCTTTTATCTCCTCCATTCATAAATCGTTACATTAAGCAATTTTGAATATGACAAACTAAAATATAAAATGAGTTGCCTAGAAAATGGTTTTTCCCAAAAATATTTAGCATTTTTTGCTCTGGTAAGTGATAAGGATACAAGTGGTGATTTGTTTATTGAGAAGTTTTGAATAGTATAAACATGTCCTATGGGAGAAAACATGATTAAACATTCTATAATATTTTATAGAAATAGTTCAGATTTAGATTACTTATTAAGGAGCTAATTTGTGCTCTGGGCTTTAGTCTTCCTTATTCCAAGTCTTACACTAAGATTTGGTGACTGCATATAGAAAACCCCATTAATTATGCGATAGTGTTAATTTGAGGTTGTAGAATTATTCTAAGGGAAAAAATTTGATACCTAAAGGTAATTCTGTTTTTTAAGTTCTATTATCAATCAACCATTGAAAGATATTTTGAGATGCTGTGTTCTATCTTAAAGGATCAATTGACTCATAGAGTTTGAGCTACACAGAACCTCAGAAGGCATCTGTCTAATCCACTACTTAAGAGTGTTGCCTAGACAAGCATTGAGGCATAGCTTAGGGTCATATAGCCATTGTGTATTAGAGGCAGGTCTTAAACCTTCCCCTCATCTTTTTGGTACCAATGCCAGCTGTCTATCTATGGCATGATCCTTTTTGTAAGCAGGGAGGGAGAAAAAAAGGTGGGGAAGGGGACAGAAGATAAAAGCAAATATGCTGGTAAAATATTTAACAAGAACTCAAAAATATTATAATATCTATGTATCTGGGTATGTGTATATTTGTTATCTAACATTAACATATCTATCTTAAATGACACACTTTCATAAATGTTGTATAGACATGATCAGAACTCAAATCTGATTATTCCTACATTTGGGCCATGGATTTACTCTTCAAAATCATACACATACATAAAATCCAGGATAATCTGGAAGCAGGAAGACACCACCACCAGGAAATAGTTTCCCTATTTGCCTATCCCCTCTTCTCGCTTACCCAGCAAGAGAACTCAATCTCCATCTGGACTGCTTGAATGCTCTAAAACCTTTTTTTAAGACATTTCCTACCGATGAGTTTTTGATCACCATGACGTACCATCTGCCCTGCCATTTCCTCCCAGGGTCCTTTATACCTTATCACCTTCCCTGATTTTGTACCCCACAGGACTCCACTATTGCCATCTGATCCATTAATGTAACCTGTAAATCATTAGTCTTTGCCATCTTCCTCTCTACTGTAAGCATAGGACTTTTATACTTTTCCTGAAATCTAACTTTCTTCTGTGTTCATTTTTCTCCCCAATTAGAGTATGAACCCTTTGAGAACAGGTCTTTTTAGCTTTTTCTATTTTTATACCCAGCACTTAACACATAATAAACACTTTATAAATGCTTTAAGAATAATTCATTTATTAATTCATTGAAATATGTACCATTGTTGCTATATAAAACAGACTCAAAGCATTTTGGAAAAAAAAGCAGAACACAAAATAATTATTTATGTGTGCATACATACAGGTATATGTACCTAGATGTGTAAATGTAAATATGTATGTTTCATATATTATGTTTATATATATATATATATACATATATATATATATATACAATTGTGGCTGACATTTATATGATGCTTTTAAGACTTACAAATCATTATATAATCTTGTTTTGCCTTCATAATAAGTATAGGTATTATTATTAATTTTCCCCATATTACAGATAAGAAAATTAAAGAACAGAAAAGTTAAGTGATTTTCACAGTCTTTTGTTAACAGGGGCTTTGTAATTTATTAACTTGTTGAATATGTTGGAACTTCTCTTTTTTTATAGGGAGTAGGATGACAGGGATGCCCAACAAGAAGTCAAACAAAAGGACTTACGAGGCTCAGAATTGCTTGACATACCAGTGATCCTTTTCAAATGAATTGTAGCCAAGTTTGAAGATGCCTTCAGCTGCCAGAAGTCACGAAGTCAGCCTTGAGCAGTTTAGAAATAACCTTGAGCAGCAGATACAGACTGGAGACCTTGCTTGTGACTTTCTAGACATCTTGTTCTCTAGCTTATTATGACTACCAGTGTGTTTCTCCCCTAGCTCAAGCACCCCACCTGCAAACCTCTAGAAACTATTAAACTTTTCCCCTGCCCTTTGGAGCAGCTGAGAACTCTTTCTCTTCCTTCCTCTGCTCACTTGCAAACTTTATTCTTCCTTAAAAGTTCTTCCAGACAATAAATGCTTTTGTAATTTGTGATCATACTGTGGCTCATTTCAGGGACCCCTCTGGACCTAGGGGTTGGAAATGGTGGGGGAAGGGATCTTCCTTTAATGTCACTCTTCTATTAAGGATCTGAGGAAAGCCTTGAATTCAGGGGGGTTCTGACTCTATCTCCATCACTTTCACAATTACCACTGATTATCCCAGAGACTTTTCATACATATTTATATGTCTGAATGGTATAGGAATTTATTGGGATTTTCTCATATATTATTTAGATTTTTCAATAGTTCATTATTTCAATTCATCAAAAGCACCCACTCTGTGTAGGTTCTGGAAAAGATTTCAATTTTATGTCAGAACATATTCAGTAATATCTCGATAGAACTTACAGTATTATTCAAATGTCACCTTCTTCTTCAAGCCTTCTTTTATCTTCCCATGTGTTCTTTTTTACCCCAACCCCACTCAGTTTCTTACCCCCTCAAAAAAAGGATATCCAGAACTATGGAAATAAATACAAACACATGCTTTGTAATTTATTATACTCAAATCATATAAACTGAGACTAATTCCATGCTGAAACTAAAACATGAATTATACTTTATTTTCAAAGAAACAATATTTCATTTGGCCAACAGTTCATTCTCTCATAAGTTTATACATGATTTTTTGTCAGTCTTTCTCATTTTTTGTCTTTAAATGTTTAGTACCACAAATGGAAATTTACACATGATACTTATTTGTTTCTTTAATTTGGTCATTTCAACATAGCTACTCAGGGTCTTCAGTTTCATTAATGTGCTTGAAATAACAAAATTTGGAATCCAGAGATAATGACAAATATTAATATTTAAAATATATGAATGACAATTGAGTAATATGGAATGAGTGTCCATAACTTGCAACAGTTGAGGGACAGCCTCTTCTCAAATGATCTCTTAAGTTCACAAGCATTTGAACAGTTAGGATCACTACTTTAATGTTCATGAACTTTATTCTTCCATACATATATACTTAATAATGAACTTCATAATTTAAAAAAGTCTAAGCATTCACATGACGCATGATTTCTAATTAATACTTTTAGACCTTTAATTATCAATAATTGGACTCAATTGCTAAATAGTTGTTCTTCTGATTAATAAGTTTGCCTTCATTAGCAAAACTAACAGGTTGAATCCCTTCAACCTGTCCTTCCCTTAGTCCTTTAAGAAGCTTACTTAGGTAGAGAAAGTGACCACTTCTTTGGTTATTATAATATTAAATTGCTTTAACTTTTTTTGGATTTTCTTTTTTATAGTTTATCCCTTTTTATATTTTTTTCAAATTGCATGTAAATATAATTTTCAACATTCATTTTTGTAAGATTTTAAGTTCCACATTTTTCTCCTTCCTTCCCTCCTTCCCCAAGACAATAAGTAATCTAATATAGATTATACATATACAATTATAACATAAGATTGCAAGTACAAGCAACTGGATGGCACCACTGGCAAAAACAAAAAATCAGAAAAAGGATGTTATTGAGGGGAAATGTGCTTGATTTGTAAATTGGTATTATAAAGTTAAACAGTTTGACTCTAAAGTGAGAAGACCTAGGTTCAACTTGACCTCTGATATTTACTACCTATGTGATAGAGAAAGCAATAAGGTGTTGAACTAGATATTTACTTTTAACTCTGAAGCTATGATCCTATCATTTTTGACTCTGTGGGGCCAATGATGCATTTATGTGAAATGGAGACTTTAGAATAAAGAAGAGAGTTCTGAATTGAAGAAAAGTGACTTGGGAGTCATACATGTGCAAGTGAATGAGATCGCCAAGGAGAGATTACAGAAAAAAGAATGGGACCAAACTTAGGCATTCCAAAAGAGGATGGGGCATCCATTGAGACAGGAAAATAGCTACAGAAGTAAGAGGGAAAAACCAGAGCAAAATGGTATCTAGGAAACAAAGGGAGGTGAGAATACCAAGGAGGAGTGACCAGTAGTATCAAATGATTCTAAGAGGTCATGGCAAGATGGGGAATAAAAGAAGGATTTGGTGATTAGGAAGTTACTAGTTGTTGTGTTTTTGGTTTTGCTTTTTAATATACTAAGGTAATGGCAATAAGTATTGAGGGGAAGGCACAGATTGGAGGATGGAAAGAGAAAGGAATAAGCACCTCCTATATGCCAAGAATTTTAGAAATTACTTTTACAAATATTTTTTTCATTTGATCCTCACAATTTAATCCTGCAAGACAGGTACTGGTTTTTTTCCCCATTTTACATTTGAGGAAATTGAGGTGGATGTAAGTTAAGTGATTTTTCTGGAGTCACTGAGGTAGTGAGTATCTGAGGCTAGATTGGTGAGCTAGTGTGATAATGAGACTATATGACTTTAGCAGAGTTGCAATTGATTGTGAGACTAGAATCCATATTGCAAGGGTTTTAGGAGAGATAGTACTAAAAGCATTGGGTTATCTATTTCAATTTGAGGAAGAAAGAAATGGATAATAATTTAATAAGATAGAAGGAATAAAATAAAACTATTTTAGAATTGCAAAAACCTCCATATATTTGCAGGAAGAGGAGAAGGACTTTGTTGTAAGAGAGTACAAAGTATAAGAGAAGGGAAATAATTGATACAGTTAGGCCCTAGAGTCAGGAGAAAATGAATCAAGAATCCAGGAGGTGGGGAAGTGGGGAGAAAAGATATTTCTTTTTTTATGGTCAGAAAGGAGGAAAAGATGGGCAACAATTTTAAAGAAAATTTTGAAGAAATGCATATGAAATTTAAAGAAGCTCTCTCCAGATAGTTTTACTCTTTTCACTTAACAGAAGAATACATCATCTGCAGTAAGCATGCTGAGTGTGGGCAAGGCTCTCTTCTAGTTTAGTGCCATTAACAAAGAGGGCAAGGCACTTGAGCTGTAATGAATAGAAGGGTACTTGGTACTGCTAACAATCCTAATGAGAGTCCTAGGCTCTTTCTCACAATGAAAGCACTATATCTAGCAGATTCACCCTTCTTGAAGAAAGGGGAGAGAACCAGAGAGCCAGCAAAAAAAAAAAAAAAAAAAAAGTGGAATAGTAGCATAGATGCAGAGATCTGGAATGCCCAGAAGTCTTTGCCTGTGATTTTTGAGCCTTCAACTAGGTTTTTCCTGTCAGTCCATCTGAGTTGCTTGAGATTTTGAACATAGAAAATATTTGGTCATGATAAATTTATTTCATGATGTCTTTAATATTTTCTGGAGAATATTTGGGATATTGATTTATGTTTTGTTTTAAGAAGGTTTCTTTCCAGTCTCTTATGTGTAAACTGATCATTTTCTTCGGAGCTATTATACTTGAAGACTAATAGAAAATTTAGAATTGTGTTCTCCAGGAACAAATTTTAGGAAGATCCTACTATCAGTTTATTAATTGCAAAACTAATATGATTCAGGAGCTACCGGGAGAAGAAAATAGCAGGATAGGAATATTGAATTTATAAAGGAAAAAGCAGCACATTCTCCATACAAATAGAATTCTGTAACATATCAACAAAAAGAGAGGTGACATGACATAAAAGTTCAGAGGACTTGGAGCCAGGTACTAGTTCTATAACCATGGTCAAGGAGTAAATTTTGCAGTAAAAAAAAGCAAGTTAAATTTCGGATGTATTGCCAATATCTACCTACAGAGGGAGTTTCCATATCATTTCTCCACATAGAGAAAAGCACAGGTCTAGAAAAAAAGTAACAAGGGATATGAGGCATTGGGAAATGTTATGCGGAGTCTCGTGTGAGATGCAGAGAGAAGAAAACAGACAAAAGAACAACTCATGTCACAACACTGAGATCAAATACAGTGGTCAGTGTTGGTACTAAATTATTGAAATTAAAGTATATATCTTTTCTGTTAAGGATGCCACTTTCCAAAAGAGGAAAGTGACACACTGTCAAGGGCAATCACTCCATAATCTCACATGCTTTTCAGATGAGAATCTGGGTGTTTGTTGGGATATTAATCAATCAACAAGCAGTAAATGCCTAATATCCTAAGCATTTGGATAAATACAAATAATGAAATAATCCTACTTCCAGGGAAGTTATATTTTCTTGGAGATCAATACACACATAAACAAAATAATTATATGTACAAAATAAATATGAAACTAATAAAATGTATTTAAGGAGGGAAGGAATTAGCAATTGAGGATACACAGAGAGACATATGTAGAAGTTGAACTTTGACTTATGAGTTGAGCCTTGAAGGAAAGAGAGGATTCTGCAAATCAGATGCAAGGAGAAATTGCACGCCAGTTATCAGGATAGCCAATGCAAGGTTCAGAGATTGGAGAAACTATTTTGTAAGAGGAACAGTGAGGAAGTTCACAGAATACAGAAAATGGAGCAATGTATGAGTCAAAAGAGATAATTGAGACCAGGTTATGAAGAATTTTCAAAATTAAACAAAATTTATATTTCATTCTGCAGTAGGGAAGCATTCAGTCTACCAAGTAGGGGAGTAATATCATCCTATTTATACTTTAGGGAAAGACTTTGACAGTTGTATGTTGGATGTCTACAGCAGAAAGACAGTGAAGGCAATTGAACTAAGTTCTCAGTTGAGAGAGAAGGGTTTTGCTGTAATGTAAGGGTTGTGATGTGTTGTGAAAGAAGACACAGTAAGACTTATCAGGATTGAATAGTTTAAGGAGGAAAACATGAGAAATAAAGATTTACCTGTAGTTTGCTAACCTCAGAAATGTTGATGGTGTCTTCTTCAGAAAGAAAGAAATTTAGGAAGACAGCTAAATTTGAATATATCCACTGGATCAAAATAAAGTTATATTATATTTTCAATTCAACTTTCAATATAGCACCATTTTAAAATTCTTCTTCTTCCCTATAGAACTAAATTAGTTTTATGACATTTCATTTACAAATCAATGATTTTTCAGGTTTTTTAAAAAGGTCATTTTTCATTGATGAAGTAATGATTGAGTTCATAACGAATATAATGGTATTGTATCTCATTGGATAGTTTAATATAACTCACTAGCAGACCTCCTCAATTCTCATTGAAACATGATATTGTGCCTTATTATTAGAGGTTTGTAAGTATGGTTATATCAATATACCTTTTTCATCCAAGTGAAATATTGAGGGGATTTTCTCTTCATATCAGTTATTTTGTTTGTTCTCCTAGAGAAGAATTCTATTATTTATCACAGAAAAAAATCACAGATAAAATCAGGTGTGGAATGAAAGATACAAGAGAGGGATATAGTAATACATTCTCTTCTATATAAGCATTCCTTCCCCTAAATAAAAACCAGAAATATCAACATTAATGCAACCTCCAAATGCATTGGCAGATCATCAAGTTTCTCTGGATGTTGTCTTTTTAGTTGTAAGCAACAAACATGTCTGAAATTAGGCAGGATCATTAGCTCAAAAGCAAAAGAAAAGGTGAAAAATAATTTAGAAAACAAGATTGATTCTATGGAATCTATAAAAATGTGTTAATTTATAAATGTAAACAATGAGTTTCAAACATAGGTAGAGGATCGAATATTGGGGGTTTTTTAAGTTCAGTTCTTATATCCAAAGGCCTCAGCATTGTGTCTTTGGAAGAGAACAGTCTTAGAGAGAGGTCCTAAGTTTAAATCTTACTTTTAACTTATAATGACTGCATGATCATAGGCAAGTCACTTAAGCTGTAAGTGCCCTCAGGTAATTCTCTAAGACTAAACTGCAAAGTAGGTGCCAATCTGCCACTGCTACAGGGAGTTTCTTGTCTAGGTTTGGAACACAGTTTTCCCAGACATGGGAGCAAGTGCTGGCTGATTGCTAAGTCAACCTTCAGAGGTCTAGAGGTATACTTGAGGGGTGTGTCTCTTCTTGGCTTACTTTGGGCAGAACCTCCATTCCATGTATGTTTCTGCCTAGCACCCTCAATTCCATTTAACTAAAATAACTAATTAAATAATTAACACCACAGTTTTAATGAAGCAATATTTAAGAATTTAGCAAGAACTAAAGCAAAATTATCTCCTCCCCCACCAGCATCTCAGTCTCTAGGTTAGCACAGTTTCTAACCTTTCATTGGTTCCACCAAGTTCATATCTAGATAAGGCATGACTGCCAGCCAGATGAGTCCTCTTCTAAGCTCTTACTAGGCTGTATCCTAAAGTTTATTCTTTAATCTTCAAGGCTCTGATGTGTATCTATCTTGCAAAACCTATTGTGAATTGAACTCTAGATCATGTCAGATGAAGATAGCTGGAGGGCCAGAGAAGTATTTAAAGAATTGACCAGGGGCGGCTAGGTGGCACAGTGGATAGAGCACTGGCTCTGGAGTCAGGAGTACCTGAGTTCAAATCTGGCCTCAGACACTTAATAATTACCTAGCTGTGTGGCCTTGAGCAAACCACTTAATCCCACTGCCTTGCAAAAACTAAAAAAAAAAAAAAAGAATTGACCATATGCCATTGACAAAAGACTTACACCAAGAGAAAATGTGCAGGTTTTTGAATCAGATGGGGTTGTGCAACTCTAGCTAATCAAAGAGGATGTGGTTAGTAGACCCAAACTGAGAAAGGGTAGGAAGTGGGAAAAAGAAAGATTTATAGAGGTCCTACTCTGTTTCAGCCACTGTTCTAAGTGCTTTACAATTAAATATGATCTTGCAGAAATATGAGTTGCAGAAAGTCTCTCCAGTTTAGGGGCTGGGCTTATTGGCCAGTCTCTGGTTATATACAGCATCATATGCTCATGCAATATTAAATGAATGGGCACAGAATTACCAGGAAAAGAATAAAAAGATATTGATTTCAACAGTACAAAATGAAAGATATAATATTTCTATACTGAAAAACACCCTGGAATTTTGTTCTTATATATTAAGCTTTATGGAAACAAATATTAAAAGAAATATTTGAAAACAGCAGTTCAAATAGAAAGGAGAAAGATGCTCCAAAAATCACTAGTGCACAATATTTGGGGAAAAGGCACTCAACTAGAATCAGGAGACCTATGTTCTATACTGTATTTATCCTTTGATAGTCAATTTAAGTGGAGATTATTTTTGTTCTGAAAAAGGATAGACTAGATCAGTGGTATTAGATTCAAATGGAAATGAATCTCTGTGAGCCAGCACTTAGAAAACTACAAATTAACATTGTTTATGTTGTATTGTGTAGTATTTATTTTACTATTCTGATTGGGTCTCACTTAGTGTATTTTCAATGTCTTGAAGTCTGCAAGTGAATGAGAGAGTCCTTGAGGACCCTTCTAATTCTGAGGTTCTGGAATCCTTTGATTTTTTTCCTTCATCTTTAAATTGAAATGGGTTCTCTAAATTTTCAGGATGGCATAATTGCATCATTCTGTAATATAAAAAGTTGAAAGAGAAAAATCAATTAAATTGTAACATTCTACTTTTCACAAAGGTTTTTAATTACAAGAATCTCAGGTAATTATTAGCAAGCATTAGTTTTCCCAGGCATGAAATAACCTCAGCAAGTTACTGACCTGTCCATACTCATTCACACAGCTAGTAGGCAGCAGAATCAAAACTCAAACCTTGATCTTCTCAACAAATCCAGTCATATTCAGGATTCTTTAGCACAATACAATATTGATTTTATTTATATATTATATTATTTCATTTACACATTTTTAATAAAATCAGTAGGCATAATGCTATATTATATACATAAATACACATCCACAATGACAGTAATCCTAAAAGCAGGCATATAAGCAGGGGAGAACTGAAACAAAGATAGTCTGCTTCCCCAAGTCTCTATTGAGTTATACAATATATAAAGGAACAAGGAAATAATAGTAGATTGGCTAGCACAGAGACAATTTCAAGATAAGACATGATTTGATTGAGATGTAAAAAAGGTGAAAACTCCTTATGCAAATCTATGAATCTTTCTCCCTTGAAAGGTTTCTGGTCAAGGTAACCTGCAGTCCTAAATTAAACATTAAACAAATCTGATCAGTCAACCAGGGTTATGTTCAAACCATGCAATAAAGATTTCCCATATTATCTATGTGTCTCCCTTAGAGAGTCAATCTCATTTCTTTTCAGTTTGATTACTCACTTAATTTGATGTCCAGTCCAAAGATGTCCTGGTGGATGACACTCCCAGGACAATCAGCTTCCTCTTCATTGAGAAATTCTGCAATATACACTGAGTCCAATACCTGAGTTTACTCCTTTTAGAGCTAGATAAATATAAGCAAAAAATAAACAAGAAGTAAAAGACTTGAATAGTTTTTTTTTTTATGAGGTTGGGTGACTTGTCCAGGGTTGCACAGCAGGTGGGTGTGTTGAAAGTCTGGGGCCAGACACTTTAAATTCAAGTCCTCCTTACTACAGGGTTGGTGTTCTGTCCACTGCATTGCACCACCAGATGCCCCTAAATTGAAAAGAATTTTAGAAAAGTTGGATATCAGTAACCTCTAGAGATTATTGAATGGAAATAAAAAGGAGTATGCATATATTTCATTGTATATGGTACCTTCACAAATTGGCCATGTATTAGAGTATTTCAACTTCACAAACAAATGCAGAAAAACAACTATTAAACACATCTTTAATGGATTCTTATATATTAAAACATATTTTTTGAAAATCAGCCGCATATTTAGAAATACATGTGTTTCAAAACATGGCATTTGGGATGCACTTCATTGAAAACAAACTAAGTTTTTCATCATTGGTTCATGTTTTTAAACTGTCAAAGATAACAAATCGAGCTAATTTAAAAGAAGGAAATAGTCAGTAGCAAAAGGGGAAGCATGGTTCAGTCAATAAAGAGGTGGTCTTCAAACCGAGAAGGTCTGGGGTCAAGTCTTGCTCAGGCAAGGGCAGGGTGATCTTGAATAAAGCAGTATTTTCTCTCAATCAGTACTCTG
Source organism: Macrotis lagotis (assembly GCF_037893015.1). Classification (NCBI taxonomy): domain Eukaryota; kingdom Metazoa; phylum Chordata; class Mammalia; order Peramelemorphia; family Peramelidae; genus Macrotis; species Macrotis lagotis. Next base: position 52,842,188 of record NC_133660.1, on the reverse strand, counting down.
GGACATTCTCAAAGAATTCTCGAGGGAAGGGGAGGGGAAGAAAAGGGAAGGGGCATGTATTAAATACCCAATATGTATCAAACTAATGTGCATAATATTTACATTTGACCTAAAGTGGTACAGAAGCGCAGAATCTCACATTTTGTAAATGGAAATGCTTTGAGTCCTGGATGACACTAGTGGGAAAATTCAAATCTGACATTTATCATTCCCACCAGGAAGAAGTATAGACTTCCATAACTCTTGCTTATCTTATTCTCTAAGGCCTGTTAGCATTTCATCCATGGACAAGTTGTGGAAGGGGGAATGGAAGACTGACTGACAGTCATTGCTTTGAACTGGCTCCATGCCTTCTCAGATGTCCATGGAGATGTCAACAGCTATTCATTCATGAATACAACCTCTCACCTCCCTCCCTTATTTTTGTTCTGTAGCCAGGAACGTAAGAGGAAAAAGTGAGCATCCTTTACCCACAGCCAAACTTGTGACAGTCCAATCAGTCTGAAGCCTCTAGATCACTGTGATGATGATGTCTATAATCAGTTCTACAGATAGGTTTAGGAAAATATCTGCCTGTCAAAGTGTGAACCAGTTCTCCTGCTCCCAGGACTCTTCTGTTTGGTCTTTCCTCTTCCTAACCAACTTCTGACACTGACATATTACACAAGTAAGAGACCCCAAATTTTAATCTACATCCAAATATCAAGTACCCATGAAATACAGAACCCTACTGGTCCTGCCAGGCGCACACAGATAGATGCAACATAATCTCACATCATTTGAATTCCTCAAAAGGAAAAGTTAACCTTCATTTAAGAATTAAAATTTTTAAATGAATTGAAATTATAGTTGAGTGCATTCTATGAAGTACATTCTCAAATTATAAATTATTAGCTAATAGAATGCTTTGGGAGAATCATTTATAGTCTAAAAATGATCCTGACAAGGTATTTACTAAGAGGAGAAAGATAACTGGATTGGGTATCAAAAAGCGTGAGTTTTTTTTTCTTAGTTGTATCTCTCACTATGAGGTACTCAAAAAAGTCATTTCCCTTTCATTTCTATGATCTTCCTGCCAGTTTCTAGGCAAGCAAGGAGAATAAATCTTGGAGTTTTTAGCCTTTTCACCTCTGGTGAAAAGTTACTTTGACTGGTAACTCCCTTATTTTGATTGGGGCTCACCTGATGTTCTCATGACATCTAGACTCTTGTCATGCTATAACCATCTTCCCTCCAAGCAGGTTTTGGCAAGTACATTAAAAAAAAAAAAAGATTGAATCAGCTCCCTCGAACTGATTGTTAAATTCTCAGTGTGAGCATTGACACATCAGAAAGAGACAAATGCTATAAATCAGTGTTTGACTTATTGTTTTATTCATTGTCTAGACTGTAGTCTTAAGAAAGTGGCGAAGAAAATGTTAATGCAGATAAAACTTAAACGTGCCAACAGTACATATAGGGAAGGGGGGAGGAGGAGAAGAATCAGTTGTCAAACATTTACCACTAATTGTGGTTTAAGTCACTGAGTTCATGCATGACTAAAGAGAGAGACCATGTAACAGAAATGGTCTCCACTTCGTATGTCACGCTAGGATCCTCAGTTCCTTCTTTAGCAAAATATATCACAGGTTAATTGTGAGAAAAGCTCTTTACAAAACTTCAAAACTAATATAAATATGAGCTAACACAGAACCATGCCTAATACAGGGCCATGCCACATAGGAGCTTGAGCTTAATTATTTCATGTTGAAAGAATAGATATTTCTCTTTTTGGCCTAGGCCAATGATTTCATCAGTATAGGGAAGTCCCCTCATGAGAACATTCTCTCTACCAATGCAGGTTAGCACCTGCCCCAGGAACTATAGGGTTAGAAAGAGTTGTCTTAGGGATATCAGAGTGGGGTGTAGTGAGGCAGGTAAGGGGAGACAGAGTAGCTGTGGTAGGGAGGGAATAAGCATTTATATGTTGGCTACTAAAAGTCAGACTCTCTATTAAATAAGATTTGAGATATCAAAGGAAATACAAAATTGACCTCAAAGTCAGATACCTGCTTTTAAGACCTATCTCTGATACAAAAGGGCTATGTGACCCTGGGCAAGTCACTAAACCCCTCAATGCCCTCAGGAAACTATCAAAAACAAATAAGTGAATTGGTATGCCTAAGGATCCAAAATAAAATTTTAAATCTATTATCCTCTTGGCTTTAGAAAACACCTTCAAAATTTTATGGGGAAATTAACATTTTTTCCAAAAACAGCCTTTTAATTTCAAAAGGAAAGAAAGCAAATCCCATTCCTGTATACATATGATTTCATAACCCCAACCCCATTAGAGCTTAAAAGATAAATCCTAGGGAGTTGCCAGGGCCACATAGAGATTAAAGGATTTATCCAAGGGTCAAAAAGATAATTAGTATAAAAGGCAGGATTTGAACTCAATTCTGCAACTCCAGACGGTATCTAGCCCCACCCCCTCAGCTGAGGAGCCAGAGATTCTGGGAAGCTAAGAGGCTGGTTTAAGTTCACATAGGTAGTAAGTAGCCAATCAATCCAGGTCCTCTGACTCCAAAACCATCCAAAAACAAAAAGGGTGCCCTCCATGGAAATTTTTTGAACTTCTGTCTCCTTGTCATTCTCTTTTCTTTTTGTCTCCTGTCACATTCTTAATTTTTAAAAGGACTAAAACTATTCTTATTTCTTCCTCAAGCCACCAGTATATAAAGTGCTATTGGCTTATGTAACCCTTGATCACAGTTCCCCCCCCCCCTAATTTTAATGGTCCTGGGCAGAGACTTTTTTCCTTCTCCAGTAAGTTCACTTGTGAACTATGCCTTCCAAATGAAGTACCCACATGCATCAACTTGTTTATTGCTTTTCCACTTAGAGCAAAAAAACCTCTTCTTAGTATGTCAGTCACCAGGTTAAACAACAGAGTGAAAGCCAGAGAAGATATCTACAGTTTTCTTAGATTATGGTTGCTCAATATCAAAACATTCAGCTAAGTCACTCCAAGGGGGAAAAAAAAAAAGTCAAGCCATATAATTGAACTTTGGACTGAATCGATCAAATGCTTTACTCTAGTCTATACCTAGTCTTAGTTCATCCTTCCTGGCTTCCCGTGCACTCATTCATCTTCTTAGCAGTCAGAAATTCAGAAATAAAAAGTTCCTTAGAAATGTTTCCTTCCAGCAGTAGACAATGGAATCTGGCCAAGGCAAGTCAAAGATGCATTTCAGAAAAGCCTGCATTAACATCCAAAAAGCATTACTAAGGGAACAAGAGAACATAATGATATTGATAATGATGATGATGATGATTCTATAGCTTCCATATATGAAAATACATGTTTTTATAATGCAATATATGGAGATGAATTAGAGATGACAGATAGATAGATAGATAGATAGATAGATAGATAGATAGATGATAGAAGTACTTTCCTGACAACAGTATGAAGTAGGTAATGTATGATTATCTCTATTTTTTAGGGAAAACTGATTCTCAAAGACATTTCCTGACTTGCCTATTACAGAACTGATATTTGAACCCAGGTCCTGTGAATCCAAAGTCAGTATTCTTTCCAGATGCAGATAGGAAGTTAATATCTCATCCACATAAATGCTGCCAGACCATTTGTCTTTCATTTATTCCATTATCAATGATCATTCCAAGTCCATGTATTTTATAACCATGGCAGCTAAAATGAAATGCAACATGGCTTAAGAAGTTGGGTCTGGGTTTAAATCTTCTGGGTTACTTAATATTGAATAACCTTCATCAAAATCTCTTCAGCTCTCTGAACCTGTTTCCTCAACTATAAAGACAAAGGGGTTGGACTAGGACAAGGATTCTTAACCTGGATTCCATAAACATAGATAGATAGATAGATAGATAGATAGATAGATAGATAGATAGATAGACAGACAGACAGATAGATACTATTTCAAAGTAATTGGATTTTTTATTCTATATATTTTATTTTGTGAATTTGAAAGTATTATTCTGAGACGTGTCCATAGGATTCACCAGACTTCCAAAAGGGATCTTGACACCAAAAAAAACTAGAACCCTTCCACTAGAAAGACGATCTCTGGAGTCCCTTCAGCTATAGGTCTTCTGAAATCCTCTTTAGGAAATTCCCAAGTGGATCTAACTCAAACCAGATTCACCAAACTCAATTAAAGAACACATTCCTTTGGTAGCGGTGTGGCTAATCTGTTTTTAATTGAGCTCCATTGTTTTCTTCCATTTAGTAAACAGACGTGCTTAGGTGCAAACACCACTGGCTGTTTACAACGCAAACATCTGGAAGCTAGCCCCAGCTTGGGAGAGGAAAGTAAGTGGGCAGCCTTGGAGTGGAAAGTGTACTAAGCTTAGGCTTGTTTGTTTCATTATGTGTTTGTTCTTGATTTTCATTTTTTTTGTGTGTGTTTTAGTCCCAGCTGTTTAGCCCATATGATGAGACAGCTGAGTAGAGATACCCTTGAAGGTCTCTCTACACACAGCCTACTTCTTATGCCAATTTATTTTCTTACTAAAAATAAAAGGAAAGCTTTTTAAAAAAATTGGTTGGAAAAGAAAGATTTATTTACATTAAATAAAGGATTTTTCACTGTCTATTTAAAAGAGTAGATAGTTAATTTCTTTCCAAAGGGTTGATTCTTCAATACATGATTACCCTTTTCTCACATCATAAAATATAAAAATATTTCATAGAAAAAATTGCTTTAACCTTTTCCCCTTGTATTCCAACCTAGAAAAGTCTGTATATGTATATATATATATATATATATATATACATATATATATGTATATATATATATATATACTTTTAAACATCTTTAGAAAGAAAAAAATGATATTATATGGCTTATGTTAACACTAACATTGGATCCAAAGTCCTTGATTTAAAAATTACTGTAGTAGAATAATAGCAGTGCTCATAGCAGAACAGTTCAAAAGACAGTGTCAAGAGATTGGTTTGTCCAAGCCCCACACCCCATCCAGCCTCTGATTTCATCACTGTGGAGAATTTAACATGCCAAAATTCCCCCTGTTCTGATACAGATCAATTAATAAATCAACAACCCTCATAAATACCTTCCAGGCACCAAGTACTCTTCTAGGAAGGGATGACACAAAACAAAAAGAAAACAAAAACAAACAAAACAAAATTACCTCTGCCATTTAAGAGTTTGTATTTTATGGGGAGAAACCACATACTTGTGTAAATGTATACAAAATAAATGGTAATTGGGGTGAATACCAAGGCTCTAGTAATGAGGAGAATAAGCAAAAGTCTAATATAATGTGTGGTAATGGATCTAAGCTTTGAAAGAAAATAGGGATTCTATGATCAATTTATAATTTGTAATTTAGGGTTGCCTAAGCCAGGGAGAGATTGGATGATCTGCCCATGGTCATATAACTAGCAAGAGTCAAAGACAGGATTAAACCCAAGACAGCCACCCTTAAAGACTGCTCTCTACCATTTCCTTCTGCCTCTAGTTTTAACACTCTACTAAAACTAATCACCTAAAGGAGAAAGAAAACCCTCTTGTAGGGCATGTTCTAACCTTGCTAATTTTGTTCCACCAGGTAAGATTTGATTGACTAATAAAGATTCAGATGATTTGGATTAAAATCTTACCATTCATTCTTACTGCCTATGTCACTTCAGGCAAGTCTTTAACCTCCCTGGGTTTCATTTTCCTCATCTGTCAAATGACTAGATGAGCACTGAGGTTCTTTCCAGTTCTAGATCCATAAATCACTTACCCTAATACAAAGGGCACAGCTGGAGGCCCTAGGTACATCTTTTAATTTCACTTAATCTATTTTGTCATATAGTAAATGGTTATAATACTAAATAAATCCTAATTCACAGTAATAGTGTATCATACATATATGCATACACATATACAAAACACTTTGCAAACTTTAAAATACTATATAAATGTTTTATCATCATCATTATTACTACCACCACTACTACTATTACCATTACTACCACCACCACCACTACTACTATTACCATTACTACCACCACCACCACCACTACTACTACTACTACCACTTCTACCACTTTTACCACTACTACCACTATTATCACTACTATTTCACTACAACTATTACTACTACCACTAATTACTACTACTACTACAACTACTACTGCTACTACTATCACTACTTCTACTACTACTACTACTAATAATAATAATAATAATAATAATAATTTCCAAAGGGCCTTCCCTTTCCTTTATCAGATACCTGTATTCAACTGAGGTGAACTAACTTCATGTATCCTTAGGGCACATAGTTCAGTGTCATTGTTCAGTCATGTCTGACTCTTCATGAGTTTTCCATTTCCTTCTTCAATGGATTAAGGCATTCAGAGGTTAAGTGACTTGCCTAAGGTCACAAAACTAGTAAGCATCTGAGGTCGGACCTAAGTATAGGTCTTCCAGCCTCCAGGTCCAGCCTTTATTTCCCCAAACCACTTAGCTGACTCTTATTGCTCTATAAAATTGAAATAATTAAATAAATAAATGAATGAATAAACAAACAAACAAATGTGTGCATTGTGTATCTGTGTGTGTAGTGGACCTGGAAACAATAGAAATCATCTCATACAATTACCCTTCTCCATTTTGCAGATGAAGAAATTGAGGCCCAAAAAGATGCACATAATCATAACAGAACAAGAAGGAACCTGTTCAGTGTTCCATTCGTGTCATTCACAGTGATAATTTAGCAGCTGGGGGAGAGTTGGGGTAGGGATAACTTCTCGGAGCTGAAGCAGCAAGGGAGGAGATGCTGCATTTTTTAATCAGAATGCTGTCCTTCATTTTAGCAAGGTCTCAAAGTGACATCTAGTGGAATACCCGGTCTCTGTGGGGAAATTTAATTAAACTGCAGTCCCTTTATACCAGCACAAATATTGGGAAGGAAAACAACTCAACTCCTCTGACATTTTTGCAAATAGGTTCAGTAGAATCCAATGTGTTTACTTTTACTGACATTTGTTTTTCAGTCAATTATCCCTTGTGGTTATTTTTTTGCTTTCGTAATTTGTTACTAGCCATAATAATAACTACAAGTGTTTCCTTTCATTGCTATATAGTGCTGTTCCTTAACTTGGAGGGACAGAGGCAAGTATTGCAATGATTGTCTGCCCCTAGCTTTTTTTACTATAGTTTAAGGTTTGATTATTTTCATTTCACACCAGTCCACATCACAATTCTCCAATTCAGATGGATTAAATCTCAAATGAAGCAGGTGTGAGGCTTTCCCCTACCTATATAACCCTCAAACAAAAAAATAAAAAAATAAAAACCTTAAAATTACCACACACAACATTCTGCCAGACAATTGCACATTTTTTTATTCCTCTGCCCTTGATTACACAGATGTCATCTTCATGCTGACAGCCCTCTGATGAATCCTAAAAATGGCTAGACTTCTTGCCCATGTTTGTCTTCAAAGCAAGAAGCCTTTATTATTTTACATAATGCAAGTGTCCAATCAGCACCACTACCAACCCCAAAAAAATCAATTTCCTAAAGTTTCACAGCAAATAGCCAAAGATCTATTGCTCCCAGGAGGAGGTATATCTTTTGGCCATTTTATAATGAAAAGATCACATTGACTAAAAAAGTCTTTGTTCTTTCAACCAATAGGACTGGCTTCAAGCAAAATGGATTGCAGAATTCTGAAATAGATGATAGAAGATGTTGCTAGCTTGCCCAGATCTACTCTCATCCAAAAAAATAGTATCTCTACATCAAGAAACATTGTCCTCTATAAGTTAAGAAGATAAAAGAAAAGGAGGAGAGGCATCCAATAAACCAATTAATAAATAAAGGATATTTTAAACTTCTTCTGTGTGCCTAATATGTGCTTACTCTGTAAGGATACAAATACAAAAGTGAATTAGAGTCAGCTCTCAAAGAGATTATAGTCTTATCCAAGGAAATCAGCCCTGTGATAAAAGTTCCTTCATATATTAGGAATTCAATAAAAATTTACTCAATCTTTCAGTCAGTGAAATTGTATGATAGATATTTTCCAGTCAAAAGATTGCCAAGAACTATTGCTAAATACATTTTTGCGACAGTATGTAATTAAACTAAACATTATGGAAATGGGTAAAAATATAAAATTTTTGAATTGTTTAGGAAGGACAATGTGGAAGCCTATTAGTAATGAGAGACAGAGACACATAATTACCAAAGAGTTAACTTCAGTCAAGAAGATCTGGCTTCTGGTCTGCCTCTGGCACAGGTCTTGTGGCATGTAACCCCTTGTTGATTCAAATTACCCCTGAGATTAACTTGTCAAATGCCACAGATCTTCATTGCTTAGAATGAATTCTTATACTGAGGAAATCTTGGGTCTGGACAAAAAAAAAATCTAGCTTTTCACAATGTATTTACATTTTCTCTTCTGTCTCCCCCCCAACAACACTGAGTGTTCCCAATAGGTCTGTTTTGTATGTTTGTGTATATACATATCTATACATAGACATGTAAACATGTGCATAAATATGTGTACAAATACCTATTGCTTTGAACACTTTACACATGGAGACATGCATATTGGTATGCATGCATTTATCTGTATATATGCATTCATTGTTCCTTAAGTGTATATATACACATTTAGATAGATAGATAGAGATAGATAGATGATAGAAAGATAGATAGATAGAAAGACAGATAGAAATAGATGATAGAAAGACAGATAGATAGAAAGATAGATGATAGATAAAAAGATAGATAGAAAGGTGATAGATGAGAAAGAAAGAAAGAGAGAAAGAAAGAAAGAAAAGAAAGAAAGAAAGAAAGAAAGAAAGAAAGAAAGAAAGAAAGAAAGAAAGAAAGAAAGAAAGAAAGAGAAAGTTGGATAGCTAGATAGATAAAAATAGAGATATATGTAGGCATTATACATAGCAAAGAATTGAATTCTACAGGGTCCTATACATAATGTTTAAATGTTCCAACTAGGAAGCTCATAAGCATTCACTTTAAATATTTTCATTTTATTAAAAGTAAATAAAAAATCTGTTTTCAACCTTTTGAGTGAAAAAATTGATACTGTTGTAATGTGCCAATGCTCATCATAACATCTTTTTTTCAAAATACACAAGGTATTCCCTGTATAGTGCTGTACCAAATGCGTTTAAAGCTATCTCAACTGCATTTACATCAATGACATTGCTTATTTTTATAATATAGAATTTTTAAGTGCCAATCCTTAAATAACAAACTTGTTTCAATGCTCAAAAATACTATTTGAACTTTTTCTACAGCTGTTTTGGTATCCTTAGGAAATACAGTGAAGTTCAACAGGAAGACTGAGACCTGAGTGATCTTGGTCCAGCTGCCTTTCTCATCTTTTCTTTCTTTAGATGTCTAATTCTTCATACAGCATATACTCCACTGTCAGGGATACTAGAAAGACTTTCTTACAAAAAATTTTAAATTCATTTTTTTTAGTTTTTAATTGGGAATTCAATAGTTATCAGTCACAAAGAATGAAGACCTAAGAATTGTAAATTTCTCCTTTCATTCTTTGTATGTATGCATGTATCTATCTATCTAGGTAACTAGCTATCTTTCTTTCTATCCATCTATCTATCTATACTTATAATGTCTGCACATATATAAAAATACATATAGCTCTATATGCATACATATACATACAGCCATGTATGCAGATATATGCAGGCAGATGTGTACACACATATACATGCCACGGGTATTTTTTATGTGTATGTATGTATGTATGTATGTATATATATATATATAGTATTCCAAAAATCAGGGAACTTTCAAGTTTCAATAGCTTCCAACTTGATCATATGATAACACATTATTAAATAGTTTACCCATTATTTTCCTCCTCCCATCCATTCATTTTGAACAACCCTCATGTATTATGATCTTTTTCTTATATTACTGTTTATCAAACCACCTCTTCCCTCCCTCCAAATAGAAGTCCTCATTTGTAAAAAATAAATCGAATTTTATCTACCAAAACAAATCAAGCTTTTTTGTCATATTGAAAATATTTAGGATTTCCTTCTTCTAGGCCAGGAGTTCTTAACCTGAAGCATGTGAACTATTTTTTACAAAAATAAATTGGTGAGCCAAGATGGCGACATGAAGGGATCAAGTCTTAGGAGCTCTCTGATAAAAACTCATAAACTAAGGACTCTAACTAAACTTTCGAGAGACAGAACCCACAAAGGGACCCAGTGAGGCAGTTCTCCTACTCAAGGTAACCTGGAAAAGAGCAGAAAAGCTCTGCTCCCCGGGGTCAGAGGGGTGGCCCACCAGAGGGGTGGCCCGCCAGAGAGAAAGAACTTCAGCCTCCCGGAGGCAGCCCCAGGGTGCTAGGAGCTGCGGCTCACAGCAGCTGGGGAGTCTCCTGGGCTGCACCCCGGGGAGCACCTGCACGGAGTGGGGGAGCAGCAAGGGACCCCAGCCGGGGCTAGCACTTGGAGCCCAGCCCTCAGGGCACACAGCCAGCAGCCTGGTCTTTCGGCTGCCTAGACCTGGAAACAGAAGCAGGCGGAGCCCATAAGCAGGAGCCCCCAGGGCATGAGCCCATTGAGCTGAGGGAGGGGAATGAAGAGAGAGAGACTGCCAAGCTCTGTCCTCTGCCCCTGGAACAGGACTCTGGGGCTCTGACCACATTCAGATCCTGATCCCAGTCTAGGCCCCCCATAGAACAGCAAGGCCCCCCCCACCTCAGCCCCGTGGCAGAGGGGGGTGCTTATGGTCATTCACAGACCAGGAGGGAGGACAGAACCTCACACACTGAGACCCTTGTGGGAGTGTCCCAAAAGCTCAGGAAGCACCCCAAAAAAAACAGGCTTAGGCTGGGAAAATGAATAAGCAAAGAAATAAGAGGAAGACCATTGAGAAATATTTTGCAAATGAGCCCAAGAAAGATCAAAATACTCAGTCTGAAGATGAGGAAGCACAAGCTCCTACATCTAAAGACTCCAAAAAAAAAAAAAACAGAAATTGGGTTCAGGCTATGATAGAGCTCAAAAAAGACTTTGAAAATCAAATGAGGGAGTTGGAAGAAAAACTGGGAAAAGAAAGGAGAGAGATGCAGGAAAAACATGAAAATGAAGTCAGCAGCTTAGTCACGGAAATCCAAAAAAATGCTGAAGAAAACAGCATGCTAAAAGCAGCTTAGGTCAAATGGATAAAACAGTTCAAAAAGTTATTGAGGAGAAGAATGCTTTAAAAAGCAAAATTGGCCAGATGGGAAAAAAAGAGATAAGAAAACTCTCTGAGGAGAACAAATCCTTCAGAAAAAGAATAGAATTCAGGGAGACTGATGAATTTACCAGAAATCAGGAATCAATACTTCAAAACCAAAAAAATGAAAAATTAGAAGAAAATGTGAAATATCTCATTGAAAAAAACTACTGATATGGAAAACAGACTTAGGAAAGATAATTTGAAAATTATTGGAATACCTGAAAGTCATGATCAGGAAAAGAGCCTTGACATCATTTTCAAAGAATTACTACAGGAAAGTTGCCCTGATATTCTAGAAGCAGAGGGCAAAATAGAAATGGAGAGAATCCACTGATCCCCCCAAGAAAGAGATCCCAAAAAACCAACCTCTGGGAATATTATAGCCAAGTTCCAGAACTCCCAAATCAAAGAGAAAATGTTACAAACAGCCAGAAGGACACAGTTCAAATATTGTGGAGCTGCAGTCAGGATCACTCAGGACTTATCAGCATCTACATTGGAAGCTGGTAGGGCTTGGAATACAATATACCAGAAGGCAAAAGAGCTTAGAATGCAGCCAAGAATGAACTACCCAGCAAGGCTGAATGTCCTCTTCCAGGGAAAAAGATGGACTTTCAATGAACCAGGGGAATTTCAAAGGTTCCTTTTGGAATGGCCAGAGCTGAACAAAAGGTTTGATCTTCAGATACAGGACTCAGGTGAAGCATGGAGATTGGAGGAGAGGGGGGAAATATGAGGGACTTAATGAGGATGAACTGCATGTATAGAAAAATGATACTGATAATATTCATATGAACCATCTCAGTTAATAGAGCAGGTAGAGGGAGCTTTTATAGTTGAAGCACAGCAGAAAGCTGAATTTGAAGATATGGTGTAAAAATCGAGTCAATAGGGAAAAAAGGGAAATGGAAAGGGAGAAAGAAAAAGGAGAGGAGGAATAGTCCAAGATATTTCACATAATAAGATTTTTTTTATTACAACGAGCTATTGCAATGATATGGAAGGGGGGAGGCAAGGGGGAATGAGGGAACCTCTGCTCTCATCAGAGATGGCTAGGAGAGGAAACAGCAAATATACTCAATGGGGTATAGACAACTGGAGTAAGAAGGAGGGGGGAGCAGGGGGAAGGGGTGGGGATTGGAATAAAGGAGCAGAGGATGGACCATGGGGGGACAGTGGTCAGATATAACACATTTTCTTTTTTACTTGTTGCAAGGGGCTGGGATTAGATGGCCTGCCCAGGACCATAGGGCCAGGTGGATTCTGGGCCTAAAGGGTGGCATGGGGGCTCAGGGCTTCTTGGCCCCAGGACCAGGGATCTGTCTGCTGCGCCCCTCAGCGACCCTACAGCAGAGTCAGAGTGAAAGGTGAGAGAAAATATAGTACACGGTAGTGGAGAAATAAGAAAGGAGGGAGTGGCGATCAGCAATGGCAACATTGGAAAAATATGGAAGTAACTTTTGTGATGGACTTATCATAAAGAATGTGATCCACTCACGACAGAGTTGATGGTGTTGGGACAAAGACTCATGCACATTTTTTGTTATTATTATTTGGGGGAGGGTGCAGTGCAAGTGGGTCTGGGTGGCCTGCCTGGAGCCACATAGCAGAATGATCTTTGGGTGTCTGAGGCCGGATTTGGACCCAGGTCCTCCTGGCTCAAGGACCAATGCTCTGTCTGCCACCCAGCCACCCCTACTATTATTACTATTTTATTTTATTTTGGGTCTTTTTTTTTTTCTTTCTTCTTTTTGGTTTTTGCAGGGCAGTGGGGATCGGGTGGCTTGCATGTCACATGGCTGGGTGATTATTGGATTTACGAGGCTGGATATGGACTCGGGTGCTCGTGGCTCCAGGGCTGGTGCTTCGTCCATTGCGCCACCTGGCCATACCTACAATTATTACTATTATTTTTTTTAATTTTAATTTTTTTTCTCTCCCCTTTACTTTTTCATCTAAGCAAGTCTATCTATATTCATGGGGGGAGGGGTATTTTGTTTACTTGTAAGCAAGTATATTTTATTAATGTAAAAAAATTTGTACGAAATGAGAATAAAAAACATTAGAAAATAAATAAATATAAAAATAAATAAATTGGTGACTACATTTCAATATTATTAACTTCCTTAATAATGATCAATATTTTATTTTATAAATATTTAAATTCATTCTGAGAAGGCTTCAATAGATTATCAAAGGGGTCCTTGACACAAAGAGAGGTTCATCTAGTTCATTACCTCTCAACCAAGAGATATTTTCATCCATTTCTTGAGATCTTTCAAAAATGTTTCCCCTCATACTTTTTTGGTCATCATGTAAATTATTTTCCTGGTCCTGCATATTTTATTCTGCATCAGTTCATAAAAATATCTTAATTTTTTTTCTAAATCCATCAGGTACAAAGGATTTCCACAGGGAGTGAAGGGTAAAACCATAGAGAAATAATGGCTTGGTAAGGAAGGGAGAGGTAAGTATTTATTAAGTTTAAGATTATTTATGATAAAGTAGAAAGAATATTTTGTGGATATCAGAATCTTAGTCTAGGTTCTGCTCATTTTTCAAGAGGAAATGTGCATAATAGATAGAGTCCCCTCAGTATTGGGAAGATATGAGCTTAAGTTCTGCCTCTGACATGGACTGGCTCTATGTGACCCTCAAGCAAGTTCCTGAACTTGTAAGTGGCTATAAGGAACTCTAAAATTATAAAGAGTGTAGTGGGGGCCTATCAGTATCGGTAATGGCATCTCCATATGCAGTTGGTATCCAGTCTTCATGAACTTCTGTAAATTTAAAAAATGTTTTTAAAAGCCCAGCATATATAAACATATATAACATATGTATTTATATATAAATATATACATATGTGTATGTTATTCATCATTTATATGTGTACTGTTATACTAGTCCCATATATATGTATGTATATGCACACACACACACACGCACACATATATATATATATATATATATATATATATATATATATAATATGCTAATATATACTCAGGTATATACAGACAACTATATATATGGATACATATAAGGCTTAATAGATATTTGTTGATTGTTCAATTGTACATTTAAAAAAAGAAATATATAGATAAAAAATTTTAAATAATTTTACTACATTATATTCATTAAAAATCTGTGATTGGGGGTAGCTAGGTGGCACAGTGGACAGAGTACCAGCCCCGGAATCAGGAGTACCTGAGTTCAAATCCTGCCTCAGACACTTAATAGCATGTGACCTTGAGCAAGTCACTTTACCCTATTGCCTTAAATAAATACATTTTTTTAAATCTGTGATTAAAATATGAGTATTAATAATAACATTTTTGAAAAAGCAATCTGTTTAAATATGCTTTATTTTTTTTGCAAGACAATGGGGTTATGTGGCTTGCCCAAGGCCACACAGCTAGGCAATTATTAAGTGTCTGAAGCCGAATTTGAACTCAGGTATTCCTGACTCCAGGGCCAGTGGTCTATCCACTGTACCACCTAGCCACCCCATATCCATTTTTTAAAATTATTTTAATACTTTATGATGTGGCAATTTGAAGATCTGATTCTAGGTCAGTATTGGGGTGGGGGGAACAACCCACAGGACCTTAATTCCTCCCAGGTCTTATAAGAGGCTGTGACTTCTATCTTGCCTATGCTCTGGGATGTGGATGACCATAGATCCTCCCCTCTGCCCTAGACCTGTGAGGAGGGTCCCTGATGCTCTACAGTAGTATTATGGGGGTCCAGATTGTAAACCGGATCTAAGTGTGGGCAGACAGCTGAGTCCTGCTCCAAGGAGAACAGAGAGACCTCTGCAGTCTCCCCCAACCCCCTTGCCATCTGTGGACTGTGCTCTAGAGGTATAGGCTGGCTTCCCCAATTCCCACTACAGGTTCTTGCCACAGGCCTGCTCTGAGGCCAGCACTCACTCCACACTCACTCTGGTACAGCAGAGTTCTCTCACCACCCCTTCAAGCTGTTCCCAGTGATCTCTGGGCCAGGAGATCTGGAAACCTCCCCATCTGCCAAAGACTCAGGTAGCGCCAGGGATCAAGGCACCTGGCCAGGCTGCCCTGTAGCTGCGACTGTGCAAGCAGTGGCTTTTTCCAACCCCCCAGTCCTGGTGAAACAGACCTTTCCTGTGGAATTTCTAAGTTGTCTTGGACTGGGAAATTGTATTACTCAGTCTTTCTGTGGGTTCTGTCCCTCTAAATTTTGGCTAGAATCATAATTTGATGGCTTTTGGGAAACAAGTTTCAGGAATTCCTGCCTTCATGCCACTATCTTGGCTCCGCCCCAATTATGGTTTCTTTATAAGCAAATTTTCCATTTTATAAAAGGTTAGTATAGTTAAAAATAAATAATATAATATATGTAATGTAATTAATAAATATAATATAGGGGTAGCTAGGTAGCACAGTGGAGAGAGCACTGACCCTGGAGTCAAGAGGACCTGAGTTCAAATCTGTCCTCAGAAACTTAATAATTACTTAGCTATGTCACCTTGCAAAAGTCACCTAACCCCATTGCCTTGCCAAGAAATATATATGTCAATATATAATATAATACTTCAATATAATTTGACTGGACAAGCATAAATTGTGATGGATTTCTATGATAAAATAATAAATAGTAACAAAACAATCCATATAAATAGTGAAAGTGCAACTTACTATAATAGATTCAAAGTAGATTAAGCTGAATTAATAAGGTATTTATTAAGTACCTACTATGTGCCCAACACTAATACAAGCAATTAGAAATTTAACCTAATGAGAAATCTGTAAATATGTAAGCCACCTGTTATCAAAAGAATTTAAGGAAAGAACAAATAAATCAATACTTAAAGAATCAACATGGAGATTAAGAAAAATATGCCAAGTTTGCTTCCACAAAGGCAAGATTAGTGTAATATTTTCCTAGTTAAAATTATAAGTCATTTGGCATTACAGAATGTTCCCAAGATGATATATCAAAAGCCATCACACATACTAACATTGATAATCCACTTAAAATAGCATCAAATTACATTAATCTTTCTAGACCCTAATTCCTTGGCATTCTGTGGCAGAAGAATTCAATCTATTTCATTAAAATCTCATGGAAGTGTCCTATGAAGTTCAAGGAATGTCATTGTCTGAACCTTTTAAACTAGAAATTCTTACCCAGTCCAAGAACTAGTTTTAAAAATATTTTTATAAATGTATTTCAAGTTACTTTTTTTTTGTAACCCTATATACTTTACTGTATGTATTTAAAAACCATTATTCTGAGAAGTCTGTTGGCATCACCAGACTGGCCTAAAAGGTTCTTAACATACATACACACACACATACACACACACACACACACACACACACACACACACACACACACACACACACACACTTAAGAACACTATTCTAAAGGTACAGCAAACCATATGGGAAGACCAACATTCATCCATATGACTAGATCCCAAAGCAAAACAGGCTGGTATAGTCATCATCACTATGATTTTTTTAAGAGATTTTTTTTAATCACATCAAAATCTGAAACAGTCTTCCTAAAAGAACTCATTAAAATACCTTGGCTAATCATTCTAATTTCAGAACAGTGTCATACATCAGGAACAGCTGGACAAAACTGGATGGGGGCAAGGGGGTAGGAGACTAAGATTTCTTCTGCCTGACCAGAGTCTATATGGATCAAGAAAATTTGAGAACTTTTCCTCTGGACAAGCACATCAGTCCCCCCCAGACTCATTAATGATAGAAAGTAATTCAATCAAAATCTCTGAGTGGGTGAGGATTCAGAGTCAATCTAATCTAATGTGTTCCTGACTGAAAATTCCTCTTCAAAATCCCTTACAAGAGTTTATCAAATTTTCTCTTGATGGATCTTCCATGAGGAAGAGCCCATATATCTCCCAAAGCAAACATAGGTAGCTCTAATACTAAGGAACTTGGTTTTCTTCATGTTGTGAATCAAATTTGTCTTTCAACATCCACCCATTATTTTTAATTTGATCCTTTTCACTTATATATTTGAAGACAGCTCTCATATTTAAATTTTCTTTCTAGGCAGACTATCCCCAGGCTATGAATGATGAATCTGTGAACTCTGGCCTCAGATTTGATCTCAGGTTTTTAAGACTACCTTAAGAGAATCTCTGACTGACCTATCCAAAAATACAAAGAAAGACATCCTCTACCCAGTCAGCATGCATAACTAGTTAAACCCTGTTTCATAAAGTTATCCTAGGCACTTGACAACAATAAGGAATATGTGCTCAAAATCCTCCATCACACCCTGCAATCAGCTCTAGCTTTGGGATATGGGATTTATGTGGACCTGCAATATCAGCAGTGTAGGAAGTGCCTGGAAGAGGACCACCTCCCTGGGTGGTCAGCACTTTATCTCCAATTTAAAGTCTTAAAGAATTATCTAGATCAGTGCTGTCAAATTCAAATAGAAATAGAACTCTACACATTCACTTATATTAATTTTTGTTTTGTTAAATAATTTCGAATTATATATTAATCTGATTCTGGGCATAGAGGTCGCCAATTTGATACCTCTGGTGCAAAGCACCAAGAGGGCCATCCTCAAAGTTCATGGGGAGAATGGACTCAAGCTTACAATACGAAGATAATGAAGCATATGTGGAGAGAGAGCATGGATGATAAAAGGGCTACTTACAATTCCTATTTACTGAAAGTCCTTTTCTCCCTTTAAGGGGTCCTCATGAACTTCCTTTGAGGTGCAACCCTCCGATGGTACCTTTGTGTACATAACCAGCACTTTTCTCCATCATGATAAATGGGTCCTTGACAATGACCTTCCTTGGTGTGTCCAGTTAGTCCTCGTTGGGTTTCTTTCTCTGATCCCCGATGGGTCTCCTCTAAGTCCAATTTCTCTATTAACACAATTGACACAATCATTACCTCTAGGTTTGTCCTACTTTCCCCTTCTCCTCTGGCATAGGACCAAGAATTTACCTTCTCAAAGCACTCTGGAGCTTTGACTTCTCTACAACAGTTTGGATCATCACTAGACTCATTATTTTTCTACAAAGACCAAGGGCCTATTTTGAGGGCTTTAAAGCCCCTTAAGTCCCTATCTTAAGCCAATCATAAAGAATTTCCTGTGTGTCATCATCTGTTTTCATATAACAAAGTGTTTTTATCCTTTCTAATTGATTAAAGAGTTTTTCACCTTTACTTTAAACTTTTAATTCCAACCAAGAGACTTTCATGATTAATTGGGTAGGGAAGAACCTCCATCCTTAGAGAAACATCAGTCAAGATTTCATGGAGAGTCCAGGAAAGTTAGGGATAAAAATTTGATCTAGTGTTTGAAGCATCAATAGCCTAGGAATTAGGAGGATAGTAATCTATTTCTTTTTTTATTTCACCTTTAATAATATGCATCCCATTTCCCTGAATCAAGTATCAGGAAGAAATTCCATTATCACAAACCCTCAAAGGAACTTCCTCCACTGGATTATATGGGGATGAGAGAATTTGTTCTCCTATAACTGGAGAAAAGGTACATTGAAAGAAGAAAGGGTACATTTTCCACCTCTTTTTTTTTTTACAGATCTGGAAAGTATATGGTCTATAGATTATTTGATTATGTTGAACATTCCAAAACCTCTTATTTCATAGTCAAAATAATAGCGAATAATAAATTTAACATTATCTAAACTCTATCCTCCATTCCCTCTACAAAAAATTAAAATTGGGTATTTATTCACCAACAAACTTTAAATTTGTTTTCATTGGATAACTTGGATATCTAAAGCAGAATTATATAACTTTTTACCAGTTATTATTAGATATAAAGAAATATTACAGTCCCAGCCTTCAAGGAGCCCACAATCTACTTGGCAAGACATTATATATTGATATATATAGAGATAGAGATAGAGATAGAGATAGAGATAGAGATAGAGATAGAGATAGAGATAGAGATAGAGATAGAGATAGAGATAGAGGTAGAGGTAGAGGTAGAGGTAGAGGTAGAGGTAGAGGTAGAGGTAGAGGTAGAGGTAGAGGTAGAGGTAGAGATAGAGATAGAGATAGAGATAGAGATAGAGAGAGATAGAGATAGAGATAGAGATAGAGATAGAGAGAGAGAGAGAGATATATAGATATAGATATAGATATAGATATAGATAGATATGGATATGGATATGGATATGGATATGGATATGGATATGGATATGGATATGGATATGGATATGGATATGGATATGGATATGGATATGGATATGGATATAGATTGCATTTTGTGTGATATTTGAATATATTGAGAACAAATTAGAAATAAGGTAACATACAACAAAATGTGGGATCAAATGTCAAACGTATGATATAAACAGGAAACATTAGATGGTTAGATTAGAGAGAAAAGGAGTTTCAAGGGATGATTTTCTAGAGGGTAACAGACTCCTCAAGATTTTTATAGGTAGAAAGTGAGAAAATCTTTTTACTGTTTCAACCAAAAGATTGGTCTGTGTATAACAGAGTGAGGAGCAACCCTGGTCAGTGTAAAACAATTAAGAAGTCCTAATCCAAACCCTAGCATTGCCACTCACTATTTGTGTGACCTTGTACAAGATACTTTATCACTTTGTGCCTCAGTTTCCTTACCCTTAAAATTAGGGTTTAGACCAGATGGCCTCTTAGGTCCCTTCCAGCTCTATAGTTGGAAGGAACCTAAGTATATAACCTTCCCTCCCTTGTGAATCTAAATTTATGATGTTTTAAAGGACCTGTTGAGTAAGATAAGAAATAAAGTTGACTAAGGAAGAAGGAAAAAGAAAACAGGTAATGACTATACATGTTCAGAGATTGAACTAATTATATGTTATATATTCTGTGATTTAGGAATTCACACCCAGTATCAAAATCTTCCTAATTAAATACAAATGTATAACAGCAACAAAACAAAAACTATCTAAGTTCTGTCATCCTTCCCTCTCTCTGACTTGGCTTGACTTCTTTATGAGGCGGGGATGGGGGGGGGGGGTCACCGAATCTGTGAAAAGAATAAATTACAGAGGTGATCCCAAGCATGAACAGCTGGATTAAATTCAGTAAACAGAAAGGTAGTTTGGGGTATCTATAGTACAGGGTCCTTGTACTTGAGCACTCCAATGCATGCAGTAGATAGTAAGATAGAAATGATGTCAGCAGTAGCACAATCCTATTTGAGTCCTAGGTTGTGAGTTCGCACTAATATCACGTACAGGATTTTAAACATCATAGATACTCTGGTGAGAAAGGCAGCTGGCTGACTAGAGGGAGCCACTGACTGTGACTGGGAAACCTGCCCCATCAGGGAGTAAAATAACAATAATGATAATGGTAATACCTTGGATTTACACTATGCTTTAACCTACAAGAGCTCACAGAATTCCAGGGACTGTGAGTTGTGAGTGGAGCCACTTAGGCTGATTGAAAAGAAAAGCTGCCTTATCCAGTCACTGTTCAGTTAATTCTCAATTCTGCTCTTAATTAAATTAAAAGCAAGTCTGTGTACCCTTTTTTTAAAAAATGCCACTTTCATCAGTAAACTGGCAAAATCCAACAGTTTTAGCATGGGAAAAATGTTATACTCTATTTCTCAGAGAAAGAACCATTCTTGAGTTTTAAGATGCAAACTGCTTTTCATTTCAAAATATTCCTCTCTCATGACAAAGTGACCTGGACTGCTTGAGTGCCTTTCTGTGATAATTTCTATGACTGGAGTTCAATAAGGTCTGTGGCAGCTATAATTAATAGTCTTTACCCAAGTGTTTGAAAAGTTCATCTGTAAAAGGCATTCAATGGCTGTTTGTAGCTAAGAACACAAGTTTGTTTGTTTTTTTTATATGTGGGAAAGTCATTCAAAAGCAATTAGTGATTCTTAAATGAAAGTACTCAGAGATTTTTGATCCATAATCAACTTCAAATAAAAACCACAGTCATTTGGAGCAGTGAGGGATAAAATGAATTGAGTGATCAATTTTGAAAATCCAAAATCATTTGCAAAGATAAATAGCAAAGAAATGGCTGAACAAAGAGAGAATTCAGAGAATCATGAGAAAATTTCATGAACCTTGTATAATAAAAGAAGCAGAACCAAGAGTACGGGATATAGAATTCCTTCAACATTGTAAATGAAAGATCATTGAAAGGAACCCAATGTCTAATTCTGGAGTTCCAGGGACAGAGCTAAAGTGGTCCATGATCTTAAGCAAAAAAAAAAAAAAAAAAAGTACATCTCTTTGGCAATATTAAAGCTTAAAACCACACTAAGATTTTAGGGAACACCTTGTATTTATTTTCCTTTGCAATTTTATTTTTTAATTATATATATATATATATTTTTTAAAATATTGCTCTGAGAACTTCAGTGACATCACCAAATAGCCAAAAGGATCCAGGGTGCAAAAAATGAAGGTGAATATCAAGAATAGATTGAAGATATCTGTAAAAATTGAAGTAGACAAAGAAGATGGGATAGTGAAGATAGTGAAGGGAAAGGAGAAAAGTAGGACCTGCAGTTAAAGGAATTAAGTTCAAATCCCAGCTCTAGATATTCATTTAAATTTTCTGAACTTCAGTTTCTTCATCTGTAAACTAGTTGCAGAGTGGTAGGTGGGGGCATGGTTTAAATTAACTAGCTTCTAATGTTCCTTTCAGAAGCAAAAGTTTTTTTGTTTTTTTTTATCCATGATATAACTTACTAATTATACTTTTGACTTGCTACATCATTATTTAAGAAATGAATTAGAGGCAATACAAAAGCTGTATGATCTTGGTTAAGTCATTTACTTTCCTTCACTGGGTCTTATTTTCCTCATCTGCAAAAGGAAAAGGTTGGGCTAATTAATATCAACTCTGAGTCTCTCTTTGGAACTAATCCTAGAAGTCCTGAGAAGTCAAGGAATTGTAAAACAGTGGGTCCACAGTTCTCTTACTGACTAACCTTTCTGCATTGCCAGAACTATGCTGAGACAGGACATGGGAAAAAGCAGTGGGATCAGAAAAGGGGATGACTATATAGTATTGTTCCTCTTCCATTTACCTTTTCTTTCATCAATCCTGTAAATCATAAAAAATTCCAAAATCAGGGCTGATTTCAAGGTCATTCATATATATATATGTGTGTGTGTGTGTGTGTGTGTGTGTGTATAGATATAGATATAGATATAGATATAGATATAGATATAGATATAGATATAGATATAGATATATAGATATATAGATATATATCAGACTTATCTTGGAGTCATTTAAGGTATATCTCATGGAAAACAATCCAATAGGGATATCAATTACAAGTTAAAAGTGTATATTTAGTAGCTGCGTTGTTGGAATTGGATTCAGAAGGACCTGATTCAAATCTTTTCTCAGATGCTACCTAGATAAATGATAACCTTGGGCAAGTCACCTAATCTCTCTCAGGTTCAGATTTCCCATCTGCAAAATGAGGATATTGATAGCACCTGCCTTATCCATTATTGTTAAAATAGTCAAATGAATTTTAAAGTACTATATTAAAACTAGTTATTACCATTATCTCTATCATGAGAGGCACTATGAGAAATAAGGTCTTTGCCAGTGATGGTCAGCATGTCCTTCAACACTGTGACTACTTAAATATATTAAGATTTCTACATGCCACATCTTAGTTACTCATTCTATAATAGGTACTCTAGGCATTTCTCAGTCTAGACTCTGGTTGACATGGTATCAAAGTACTGGAGGAATTTGATTAGTATTTTGTGGGAAATAACCTTTGACTGGAACAGTGGAAAACAAAATTAAATCACATAGACTCCTAAAGGAGAGATGGACAGAGGCCCTTGAACAAGAAAAGTCCAGGTTCATGTCCTGCTTCTGACACATACTAGCTATGTACCTGTGGGTAAGTAACTCCACCTCAGTAAGCCTAGTTTCTAAAGGAACTGCAGTGAAGTTCAAGTGAGATCATGACAGCAAAAAGTACTAAAGTACTAGATAAATAACTATTATTCTTATTTGACTGGAGTCAGACTTGAATTGAATCCAGTCTAAGACACTTAACCAGCTGTGTGACCCTGAGCAATTAATCTTGTTTGTCTCAGTTTCCTCATTTGTAAAATGAGATGGAGAAGGAAATGGCAAACCAGTTCAATAATTTTGCCAAGAAAAGTTCAATTGGGGTTACAAAGAGTTGGTATTCCCTAAATGACTGACAAGAACTACATTTTCTTTATTGAGGAACAACATGGCACAGTGGATAGAGAGCTGATCTCCTTATTAAGGAGACCTGGTTTCAAGTTCCTTTGATACATACTGACTGGGTGACTATGGGTAAATCATTTAAACCTTCAGCACTCTGACAGCTCTTGATTCTATTAATTAAACAATTGGCTAGATGAATTAATGGATGTAATTGTCACCCTGGAAGTTCCCTACATCCATAAAATCAAAAGTCTAGAACTAGAAGAGGGAGGAAAAAAGGTTAGTGTCAAATATGGCATTTATGCCTCTGATTTCTTGGGGATTGTATCTTTCACTATTTCAATGGCCATTGGGTCTTTTTCAATCATTCTCTTCATTTGACCAGAGCCATAAATGCCAGGTAAGGTCATTCATAGTCCTTGAAGACATTTGGCATGGTTCTCAATGGAAAAACACACCATAATCCCACTTGTCAGATAAGTTTCAGCATGCCTCAAATTATAAAATGTCTTTTACTTCACAGACATACCACACATAACACACAGGACTATGGTCCCTTCTCACAGCCTGTCTCAGCAACATCTTATTACCTCTGTGGGTTATCTTCAACCACGATGTTCTGAAACTTAAAATGAACCTGAGACACATGTATCTGACTGTATGAATAGAACATGTATATTCATGTATTTAAATGAATATACTTCAAATTTTTTGACACTGACAAGTGATTAAGCAAAACTTAATTTTTGAATGGATTTTTGGACAGTTGTTTGATATATATATATATATATATATACACACACACACACACACACACACACACACACACATATATATATATATATATATATATATATATATAATTGATCTTCTCTATTGACTAGGTATTCTGTTATTCTTTAATTTAAAGTACCAAGTATGGTGAGGCCAGTTAAGTCCAAAGTTCTGCATTTTGAACATAGTTCCTTAGAATATAAGAATGAGAACAGACTGGTTTTGCCTTTCTTTGTATTTCCAATACTTAGCAAGATGTCTATTACATTGTAGGTGCTTAATAAATGCTTATTGACTTTCTGAAACATATAGCTTCAGAGTTACCTGGGATATTGAGAAGATGAGTGAACATCATCACTAATACAGTATCCCAAGAGAGTCCCGGCAACTTAGAACTGCAGTAAGACCTTTGGGAAAGTCCCTATGTATTTATGAACTCAGGTCTTCCTGGCTAAAGGTCAACCTTGGAATAGGTTTGCCTCCCAACAATACATTGTTCAAATTGTGACTTTTTAGATTAAATTCTGCTTCTTCTTGACATAATTAAACTGTGAATGAAAAAACCCTTCACTGACATAGTTTCTCATTCACTCTTACTAACAGGAGGGCTTTTAAATGGAAACATTTGTGTTTTTTGCAATTTAATTTCCTTTCCCAAGAAGAGAAGTTTTGAGCTACAAACATAATAAATTGAGACTGAGATAAGGCAGGATTAGGTGAAACAATAAGTAACCTTATTGTGTATCTTTAAAGTATGGTTTATCCTTTTAGTGTGTCAGCTAGCACATTCTGTCTCTCTGATCCCTGCTCACAATTAACTCTACTTTGGGAGATTCTCTTTATCCCATAAATACACAAATCTTCTTTAACCCATATCCTCCTCCCTCATTTTTCTTCCAGTTCCACCAATTACACTCCAAGAAAAATCTCACCCTCTTCCATTTTCCCTCTTGTTCTCATCTTCTTGGTATTCCATCTTTCCCCTCTCGCAGAATTAGAGTTCTGTACAGGAGCTGTTAGGGATGTCAGGGACCATCCAAGCCAAATCTCACTTTGAAAAGAATTCACTCTATACAAATTGGCCATTTAGCCTCTGCTCGAAGACTGCCAATGAAAGGAATGTCATTACATCCTGAAGAAGCCCATTCTACATTCAGGTAAACTTGTTGAGAAGTTAATTCAAGTCAACAAGCATTTATTAAGTTCTTATAATGTGCCAAAAATTGTGCTATGTTTTGTGGATACATATACAAGCCAAAAAAAATGAACTTGCTCTCAAAGAGTTTATGTTCTAATGCAGAAAGACAGAACATAAAAAAAGAATGAAGGAATGAGTGGGGTCATTTTGGTAGGGTGAGGAAATCTAGAGAATGAAGGAAAGTTGGTCTGGGTTCTTTCTCAAAACCACAGTTTTGAGGAAAACTCCCCAAGGGGACCACAAACAAATGGGGAAGACAGCTGGAGTATGGTGGCTTAGTCTGGACATTGTATTTGTATTCTGGGGAATCCACAAAGAGAGTGTGCTGAAACCGGCTTCTATTAGATTAGAAAAGTCAATTGCTAAATTTTCAATATGAACACTTACACCTCAGAAACTAGCAAATGCATAGGACTTGATTTATTTTGATGATTGTTTAGTCTCAAGAAAGAGATGGAGAAAATGTTAGTAAGACAAATTAAATTTAAGCATGTGTCATAGGTATAATATTTTGGAGAAACATTTGTTAGACATTTACCAGAATACCCCAAATCTACCTTTTCGTAAATTTCTCCTATTACTTCTTTTCCTGTTTTAACCTTCAGATAAAATTTGCTTTTTTCTCAAGTACTATTATTCATGATAAATTTATATTTCCTATACGGTTTCATTGTCTTAGCTTTTATTTAATTATTATTGTAAATTGGTCTGAATGGTAAAGGATTTTACACACTAGAATTTCCCTGCTGTCATGAAATCACAGGTCTATGCCTAAGTAAACAAACAAAATTTTAACAGTATTGCATTCCTGGGGAGTTGAAGATTGAGGGACATATAAATATATAGTTTTCAATTAGCTTATGGATTTAATAAACTTCTGTGGGCTAGCCTGAGAATTTAGCAATAATTTATATCATCTTTTTCTATGCAAAAAAGATGTATTTTTAGGAATCCACAATTGAATTTCAAACTAGTTTTGGGCATGTAACTCACTTGTAAGTTGAGTTTTCCTGTAATAATACCACATTGTACAAATTATTTTGCATATGGAATTCAACATAAGCTTGTTAAATTCTTAAGAAATGATCTCCTAAAAGTGAATCCTACCTCACCTGGGGACCTATGTAGACCTCATATTACTACTATTCTATACTTTAGCTCCCCCCTTTCAAGTGTGGAAAGAACTTTGAGTCACCAGAGAGAAAAGTTCTTCACAGTCCACATGATTCACATTGCTGTGAATAGCAAAGTCTGAATTTGCTCCATCATATCAACTCTCACTCCCACTTGCTCCAAAAACTGCTTGACTCCAAGTGAGTATAAATAGCAATTATTTCTATTTTGGCCAGAAATCCTGAGTCTTTCCCTCCCAGACTGATTTTTTTCTGAGTAGGAAAACTTGATCATTTCTCCCTAGCCCTAAATCACCGATGGGTAATGTCTCAGAAAAACTGAGACCTAGGAAAGACCTTAGCTTAAAAAATTTAAGATCTCCATCTTCCATATCTGGCCATTAGATCCTGATGACTCTAGAGGAAAAAATGAGGTTGGTGACTTTGCAAAGTCCTATTTCACTTAAATCCAGTTTATTTGCAAGTCAAGACATCACCCTCCTGATGTCATTGGTCCTCTTTGAGAGCAAATGATGAACAACTCAGTATTCCATCACTCTACCATCACCATCCTGTTGCTACTGGCACATATTTCTGCAGCTTCCATTTTGAAAAAGGTTTTTTTGCCCATTAAATATCAACATGGATTCCTGGTGAAATTAAGTGATTTGCCCCAGAGTCATATAGCTAATATATTTGTGAAGGTACTTGAATTTAACCTTCTTAACTCTAAGTATACCAATCTTACCACTATGCAATAATGACTCTCGGTGGCTTACTTGAATACTCTAAATAGATTTTCTAAGTCCAACATGGGATTTTGAAACTTAAAGGTGACTTTATGATCATTGAGAATACTACAAAAATATGATTTATTATTACTACTAAACACTTTTTAATACCTTAAACAGTACATTAATATGAATTACTATGGATTTGGTTTTGAAGGGTATTTTGATTCCAACCTAGGATTTCAGAAGTTGAGGGAATCCTTAGTGAGGAAATTTCCTCTATCAATGAAGATCCTCAGTTCTTCTTCTACAGCTTGGACCCCCAAACCTAGATCCTTAAGAAGTTAAGAGACTGAGACATGATCACACATGATCACTACAGTTAAGAGGCAAGACTGGACTTAGATCTTTCTAATTCTCAGGCTCACCTTCTCTACAATCTGCAGTCTCCAATCAATTATTTTAATATTAAATAAAATTATAAAATGAGAAAGATTTTTGAATACCTGTTAAATTCATGACAATATCAGTCATAAAATGCAGTCCTTCCTTGAAGGAAAGAGCCATTTCTTTTATTTTGCTTTTTATAGAAGAGGCACTTTGGTTTGGGTTTTTTTTTAAGATTTTGATCATTTCATTTTGATATAATTGTTTTCCTTGACTATTCTATGTATTATATCCCCTTATTTAAAAGCATTACTCTGAGGAAAAACTCTATAGACTTTCACCAGACCTCCAAAATGTGTTCATGACACAGAAAAGAGCAATAATTCCTGGTTTAGAGGATAGAGAGCTTACATTTCTCAGTAACCTCATTTTGCTTTCTTCCATCCCTCCTTGTATATTTCTTCTTTTTACAAACCATTATTCATAATGAGAATGGATTGCTCCTTTAAAATCCTCTTTTTTCAATCATCAGAACAAACTACCTTTATATCCTACTTCTGACAAATACTGGTTGTGTTACCTTGGGCAAGTCACTTAACCATTTGTCAAGACTGAAGTTGTAAAGAAGTTTACTATCTTCAATGGTCTTAGAAATTTCCTTCCTAGATTTGGTGAGGGGTGGGGATCCATGACACCTAGTAGATATTTAAAAAATTGAAGTAAATAGCTGAACATTCTATTTTTTCCAACACTGACGTATTAAAGACAAAATTATAATTTACTATTACTGGTACATAATCAGAAGTAGAAAACTCTTTGGGTCAGACAGTTTGTGGTTTTCATCTGCTGGTTCAATGACACTATTAACATCATCACAAGTAAAGTAATTCATTCTAAGGTACCAACATTCTAAAGTACTCATATTCCTAACTATTTGAGTTTTCCTAGTTATTGATTTTACTTCAGTGCATATGATTAAAATGACACTGAAGGTCTGTAAATCCCAGAGATGGCTGAACTTCATAAAGTCTTATTTAGAAAAAGAGATGAGTCCCAAAGTTGTTTGGGAAATGAATACTTTAAAAAAAAGTTGTAACTTTGGGAAAGTGGACTCCCAAGTTCCCTAAAAAAAGGAATACTATTACAAGAGTCACTTTAGAAAATAACCTCAGGAGTGGAAGTATGCAGATTTTTGAAATGATAGCATAAAAATTGAAAACACGACAATGTATCTTTTGTTTAATTTTTTTACTTTGACCTACATTTCTTATTTCCAATTATTTTATCTTTTGTGTTTAATCAAAATGTTCCATGACCTCAATTAGAAATCATTTCCTTTTCAGAGGACAAAGAAAAGTAGTTCAACCTAATAATCCAGTTCAAATACCCCACTGCCTACCAAACAAAAACTCCTTTGCCTGGCATTCAAGGACTATGATTATCTAGTGCCAACTCATATTTAGTATCCCACAGTCAAACAGAATTTCTTCCATTACTGACAACTCCATTCTGCTTTCTCCCACCCTTCCCTGTGTCTTTGTTCACCATGATGTGAATGGATAGCCCTACCTGCTTTTCTTTTGAAATCCATTTCTTTCAAATTTTGTCTCAGATACTATATTTTGTTGGAAGACTTTGCATATCCCCATAGCCAGAAAAACATTTCTTCATCCTGAAACTTCTGTGACATCTGATCTTTTCTGTGCACTTATAATCTAACTTGTGTAGAATCTTCATGTACATGTCTGACATGCTAAAAAAGAGTAAATTCCTTATGGGCAAGGGACTATGTCATTTTTCACCATTGTATAGTATCATGCATAGTGGGAATAATATATGTTATTGTTGTTCAGTTGTTTCAATCATGTCTGACTCTTTGTGACCTCATTTGGGATTTTCTTGGCAAAAATACTGGAGTGGTTTTCCATTTCCTTCTCCAGTTCATTTGATAGATGAGAATATTTGTGTTCAGCTTGACTAAATGGTTTGGGAATGCAGCAGATTGCCACCAACTATCAGTAGTCCCCCCAAATGCACATGAGCCTAAGCCCCAGATGCTAGACCAGAGCACTATATTTTCAACCAAATTCTTCATTATAACTATTAATTAAAATTCATCTTATATTTATTAATGATATTCTATGATCAAGGAACCATACCAAGCTACAGGGATTCACAGAGAGATAGGACATTGAGCCCTGGTTAATAGAGTACCTAGATTCAAATCCTACCTCCCATGGTGATTATCTTAATGTCCTTGGATTAATTATTTAATTTGCCTGGACCTCAATTTCCTCATCTGTAAAAGATGAAGATGAGAGGATCTGCCTACATGGCCCCTGAAATCTTTTCTAGTTATGGACCAATAATCCTAAAAATGTCACATAGTGAATTTTGTATTGGATTTGCCTGGCCAATAGGAAAATAATAGGCTACAAGCTTATTGTTTAAAGCAGGTGAATCTAGAGTAATGAAAAGAGCATCTCTTTTATACTGTCCATTCTTCTATCCATTGTTTACAAATGACATAGTAGATTCTGCCTTTCCCCAAGAGAAGTTTTGCCTGTCCCAGTGTTGTGTCTCAAAAGCAGATGTGTTCCCGTCACCACAATACTGAAATAGCAGAGGTGTTACACGTCAAGACTGAGATACATTGGCAGGACTCTGTGATAACAACACTTTACAATTTCATAGCACCTTTCATCCCAGAGTGCTTCCGAAGCTATATACATTCAGTCCCACCAAGAGATGATAGAAACAGGAGACAGCACAGGGGTAAGAATGAGGAATCTAGGGGAAATGGAGAGGTGGCAATCAAGAAAGTGAAGCATAGCATTTCTCATTTAAAATTCCCTGAAATATTTAAGGTATAAACTATGGAAACATCAGTACAAGCAGGACATGAATTCTAAGAATGATTTCACTTAACATCCTTTTTCTAGTCAGTAAATTGTAACAAAAGTTATATGATACTGTGAGTCCTAAAGTCTATTTTTAAAGCATAATCAAGGCAATCAAATAAGAAGAGAATTATAAACTATTAGAGCTAGAATGTCTTCATAGGTGGTGAGTCTTCATAGTACAAAAAAGCACTAGGTCTGGAATCAGGAAGAGTTATCTTCATGAGTTCAAATCTGGCCTCAAACCCTTACTAGCTATGTGACCCTGGGTCAGTCATTTAATCCTGTTTGCCTCAGTTCCTCATCAATAAAATGGGCTATATAAAGAAATGGCAAATAGCACAACTAACTTTGCCAAGAATACCCCAAATGGGGTCCTGAAGAATATACGTGACTGAAATGTCTGAACAACAACAAAATAGTCTTCAAGAGATCATCTTACACAACCCCATCATCTCATAATTAAGGAAACTGAAGTCCAGAGAGGCTTAATAAATTGCCAAAGATCAAAGCAAATTCATTTCAGAGCCGGGATATAATGCAAATCTCTTAGCTCTAATGCTTCTTCTACATCAAGAAAATACTCTTCAAGATGAGGCAGAAGCTGAAAATTTGCAATGGTTCACTCATGATATATAGACCACACTTAACCAGTCAAATCTTACAGAACCAGTATGGTACAATGTAGAGAGCACACTAGTTTTGAAATCAGAGGACTTGGGTTCATATTCTACATCTGTCACTTACTATGGACATAACTTTAAGCAAGTTATTTAACCTTTCTGGTCCACAGATAAAGCTAGATAGTTGGCCAAGAAGGCCTCTAAGATCTCTACCAGTTCCCAACCAATGGTTACCAACAGTGAATGACCTTCTATTTCACCTCTGTTATTTCAGGTAGTTTTTCATTTTCAGAATTCCAGACTTTGATAAACACAATAAATGCTCAAATATTTTGAATTTCAAAGCTTGAAGACAAAAGAATCTAATTGTACATTATTATGAATATCCATTCAGAAGCCAGGTCTTGAAAAATAGAAACCTTTCACAATTTCTGAAGTATTAGATTTTGGAAGGAATAAATAATATTCTAAGTCTGATGTGAATAGTTTGTTATCAGGGATTCCTGGTAATCCTCAAGAGACTAGGAAATAGTTCTGTTTCCATTTAATCTTGCTTTTATTATTACTTCATGCAGATGATCACAGAAGCCCAACTCCCATGGTATAGACTTGAAGAAGGAAATGTCCCAAAAGAAGATAACACCTAAGTTTTGTATAGCTTGCTGCCAAAAGGGTACATTATTGAATGAAAAAGGACATTGGTGTTTAGTGAACTCATTTCATTATACTTGAATAGGAAATGTGTTAAGAAACCATGTCTGGCAGTATAGTATGTTGGATAGACAACTGTCCTTAGAACCAGGAAGATGTGGGTTCAAATTGTACTTCTGACATATAGTGGCTATGTAATCCTAGACAAGTCATTTAACCTGCAAATTCCCCCTCCCTGAGACTCTATATTGTCCTGTATTGATAGAAGGCATTTCTCACCTAGATGTTCCTTATACCAATTAAATAAGAGATTCAGTGACTATCTATGGTTGCTTATAAAAAAAATAATAAAGCAGCTTCAAGATACTCGGGAAACCTGAATTTTAAAAGGCCATGGATTTAGGAGCGAGAAGAAACCTCAGAGACCCCATAACCAAATTCTTATCATTGTTCTGATGAAGAAACTAATATGAAAGTAGTGAAGTGACTTGATGACTAGGGTCACTGAAGTTATACATATCTCCAGACTAGGATCTGAACACAGGTCCCTCTGATTTCAGTTCTAGGGTCCATTCCATTATACCATATTTCTTTGCCTTGGCTCCTTACACCTCTAAAGGGATCGTTTTACTATTTATTGACTACTCATTTTGAAATGCCTCCACACTCCACCCCTCACTGCCATTCAAGGCACAGGGAAGAACCAAAGAAATGATTTTTAATAACAAATTGCCTCAAAGCTAGCAGGTAGAAATTGTCACTATTATTATACCCAGAGAAGTAGGGGCAAGGAATATTAAGAAACCCCTTTGTTGACTACGCAAATACAAAAAGATGATAAAAAAGGATAAATTAAAAAATTATGAAAGTATAATGACTTTTGCCTGGGCAATGTTATGAGAAAATCAACCCTCTCACTGCATATTCTATTTAACTCAGTTGACAATTTGATTAGTTTTGCTAAGCTGCTTTCTATTGCATGTTACAAGGAATGTCTCTCTGAAAGCAGAAGGGGAGAGATGGATTTGAAAATGAAAATGCTGTAAGAACAAAAGGTATTTATTTTTTGAAAAACACCAATTTTTGGTATTTGAAAATTTGAATTGGTATTTGAAAAATAGCAATTTTATACAAATTTGGTTATAAATCATAGAATGCTATTTTCCAACCTATGTATTTTCCTATCAAACCAAAGAAAAGAAACTCTGAAATTTCTTCAGTCTCACAGTGGGAGATTTTAAGATGGCTTATTAGCATACTTTGTCATCTCTCCTTTTTCTACCCACACATTATAATTTTGGCTCTTTGGCAAGTGCAGCTTTACAAGACTATTTTTATAAAGCACGAGAATGAGTGATGCTTTCAGTTATCTCTCAGGACTCTGTCAGTCCCTCAACTAGAAATGCTATGGCCTTGCTCTCTCTATAGGAAGGTGGTGGTGAAGTGTAGATGATGCCTTGTGCTTCCACCTCAGATAAGAATTTACACTGTGGGGCCCAGTCTAGAAGCTTCTCAAGAGGTTAGAAGGAGAATAATGCTCATAAATTAAGAACTGGTACATAAAAAGATACTCAAAACTAATTTCTCCTATCTACTTGCTTATGTCCTAAATTAATATAAGGAATCACATTTGACTTCTAGTTCAAATATTAGAATTGTACTTTTTCATTGTAAAATTTCCACTTAAGGAATAAGAAACCATCTTGCAATGGAATGTGACAGTGATGAAGGGGAAAGGAGAGATTAATCTAAATATTGCCCTTTAATGCGTCCTTTTTAGAAAGATTTTTTTTTGAGTTTTACAATTTTTCCCCCATTCTTGCTTCCCTCCCTCCACCCCCCCACAGAAGGCATTCTGTTAGTCTTTACATTGTTTCCATGGTATATATTGATCTCAGTTGAATGTGATGAAAAATATAAGAGATAGCAAAATTATATAATAAAATAACGGGTTTTATTTTCCTAAATTGAAGGTAATAGTCTTTGTTCAAACTCCACAATTCTTTCTCTGGGTACAGATGGTATTCTCCATTGCAGACGGCCCAAAATTGTCCCTGGGTGTCACACTGATGGAATGAGAAAATCCATCAAGATTTGTCATCACCCCATGTTGCTGTTAGGGTGAACAATGTTTTTTCTGGTTCTGCTCATCTCACTCAGCATCAGTTCATGTAAATCCTTCCAGGCTTCCCTAAATTCCCTTCCCTCCTGGTTTTTAATAGAACAATAGTGTTCCATGGCATACATATACCACAGTTTGTTAAGCTATTCCCCAATTGAAGGACATTCACTTAATTTCCAATTCTTTGCCAAGTGGATCCTTTTCAATAATCCTAATTGACCTATTGACTTTTCTTATATGATCATAGAAGATAAGCATTATCATAGTTTCATACATATAGAGCTAGAAGGAAACTTAGAGGTCATCTAATTGTTTATTTTTTATTTTTGAAGAGAACAAAAGCCATCATGGGATGGTGTCTTGACTTATATATAAATGGTATTTAAATGAAGTCGTTGACTTCACTCTCTCTCCCAGAGTCATCATATCCCCTGCCAGGGAAAAAGTCAAGAGAACTGGAAGTGACTTGGAATGCAAGGAATGATCTTGGCATCTTTGATGTCTGACTCAGTTCTATATGCTCCACAAGCTCCTGCTTCATGGTCATTGTAATGAATTATCCTCATCTGACCATTCCATTCAGGGAAGTCCTCACATGTTTGGGGTAGACAGCTCCATTCACTAACAGGTTTGAGGTGGCTACCTTCAACCTGATTTAGCCATATGCCAAGATGGTTTTACTGGGTGTGGCTGCTGCACGTGCTATAGCTTCTTGGAGCAACAGGTCAATTGGGTGAAGGTATGCACCAAAGCTGAATAAGTAACCCTGAAAAAGACTTGGCAAATCCTTACATGAGAGGTGCTAGTTATCCCTGAATATCCCATAAAAGGGGGTCAAACAAATAGATCACAAGACATAATTCACAACCCCAAAGCAGCCCAAACTAGATTAAAATGTAATTGGAAAATATTGAACAAAAAATGAAATACAATGAAACATAGATAATGCTAATATATAATTTTCTTTCATAAGGATTCTTATTTAGTAACCCCCATTTCTATTTGCATTTGCTATCACAGATGCAGTGTGACCTTTTCATTTGAGATGAGAAAATTAAGTTGTGGAGAGATAAAGGAAGTTGCCCAAAGTCACATTGATAGAACATTGTGAACTTGGAATTTGAACTTATGTCTTTGACTTCAAATTTAGAATTGTTTTCTCTGTGACACTCTGGATCCTGATATAACTGTTTTTTTCCAAGAGGGAAGAGTATCTAACTCAAATTCCTGTGATTTCATCAGTATGAAAACTCTTCACAAATATAGTTCCCAGGTAAAGTATAACTCAGTTCTTTAGATTTGGGGGGGGGCAATAGGGGTTAAATAATATGTCCAAAATCATATTTCCCCTACTTTAATCCTGTCTTTCATATTATATCATATTGTATCACATCACATCATCACACAACAGAATGCAATGAAACTTCTTTTTGGACTGGACATTAATATAGGAAATTGAGCAAAGAGAATTCTTTTCCTAGTGTAGAAGGACACTTGTTCTGCAACATATATTCTTATAGAGTTATTCATATAATTATAATTATATTATTAGTATATCATAAGTTGTTATATTGTATTACATATGTCCCACTAGAGAGGAACTGTGGCTTAGTGAATAGAGAGTCAACTCAGGGAGATCCACTCCACCTAAGACACATACTGGTTGTGTAACTGTAGGCAATTCATTTAGCCTTTTTTTTAGCTTTTATTTTCAAGGAAACTTTTAAGTTATGGAGAAGGTGACTGCTGACCTGCATTACTTGAGGAAGCTGCCTTAAGCGAATATATACCACCATATACCAATGAAATCTTATTCAACTCACCAGTCTGCTTTAGAACTTCCATATCTTATGCACCTCCCCTTGCAGAATGGATAGATAAGAACAATTTGTTCTAATAGCCAAGAATGGGGCTAAGGTAAACATTGTGGAATGCCTAGAGGTTGGTCAGACATTAAAGATGCCAAGGTCATCCATTGCATCCTGGGTCATTGAAACCATTTTAACTTTATTTCCCCCACTGAACTTTGAGAATAAGGCTGACATTGTGCAACTCTGCCTCACATAAATCCAATTTACTCATAAGTCAAAATACCACATGTGATGTCATTAGTCCACTTTGAAAATGATGGACAAATAACAGCAATGCCAATTCCTCCATATTTATACCAGGACAAAGTATGATGTCACTAGGGACAGGTCATTCCAGAGATTTAAATTATGCCTTCAAGTAAAATGGCAGTGAAAAATTTTGGAAGAGCATATTTCAGTATTTGCAAATGCACATAATTTGGAGATGGAATTGTTGTATGTAGTTCAATTTGATTGCAATGCAGATCTCATGAGGGTGAGTTATGTGATCAGCTTAAAGGAAAAAGGGAATCTTTAAATGCAAACAGCCTCATCTGGTTAGTAACTTTGAGAGCTCATTTTCATAGTGATGATTTCTTTCAGTGGATTGTGTGTTTATAGGTCCATGTACTATAACTATTTATCGATTTTTAATAAACACATTCACATAAGATTTGTATTGGCATTTTCTTCAACACTGTGATTCACTGAGAATATATACAAAGGTTTAGCATTTTTCTTGAATTTTCAGGTTTTTTTGCTTCAAGAAAAAATAGCAAACTAGTATAATTTCCACCTTTCTTTTTTTAACTTGTGCTTTCAAAAATACCCCCCAATGGTATTAATGGTCTGAAGGATATACCCAATTTAGTAACTTTACGGACATGGTTCCAAACTACTTTCCAGAATGACTAGACTTAGGCTTAGCCAATGGGAGAATTTTTTTTTATTATACATATTTGTTCCAAAGAATTTGTTTTTTTTTTTCCCAGTAAGGAGAAGTAGAGAAAGAGAGAAAATAAATATTCAATAATTTAAGAAAAATAAATTTTAATTTTTAAAAATATCCTTATGTTTTTAAAAATAATTTAAATTTCCTAGATAGTGGAGCAGTCCATAAGAGGGTGTATGATTTCTCTCCCTTGGGTAATCTTTTCCATGAAAAT
Source organism: Macrotis lagotis (assembly GCF_037893015.1). Taxonomy (NCBI): domain Eukaryota; kingdom Metazoa; phylum Chordata; class Mammalia; order Peramelemorphia; family Peramelidae; genus Macrotis; species Macrotis lagotis. Next base: position 52,805,192 of record NC_133660.1, on the reverse strand, counting down.
CAAGAATTCAACAAAAACATCTAGCTATATTTGGATTTAGTAAGACAGCGTTAAGCTGTCCCAGATTTGTCCTGTCCAAGGAAAAGGTATGATAAACAAAACCTCGAAAGGAACATGGAAGAAATTAACAAACCCTAAAGAAATACAGCTTGTCTATGAGAGGGGTGAGCAGATGAATGTTGGGTTCACTCTCCTAAGGCTTCTGATTTTATGACAGTTGTTTGCTTTCAGACACCAGGCCCATAAGATAGACACAGAAGTTGTTTGCATTCACTCAACTTGAATTCAATGAACATCTATGAAACACCTGCTAGGTTCACTGCCCTAACACTGAGGGAGATACAAAGATAAATAAGAGTCTCCATTTCATTTAAGCAACATAGTCAATTCCCTATTATGGGAGTTTACCGTTGGAAATATTAGACCACAATTTATTCTTTTTTTCCCACTGGGATTGAGGGGGGAGGGAAACTAAACAGATTTATTGTTCCTGTTCATTAAAAAAAATTAAATTATAGTAAAATACCCTATAATATTACAATAAATTTCATATAATTACAATTACATAAAATTACAATAAATAGCCAAACAAGACAAAGCGGGGTGAGCGGGCTGAAAGAAATGTTAGCAATCCAAAGCAACGTTCAATTAGAAATTGACGTCGTTTTAGGTTTAAAATTTTTTTTCCAGAATATATGCCTTTCTTAATCCATCACCACCACCACCCTTAAGCTAGTAGTCCTTGAATATACATTATCAAAAGGCAAGGTAGGGGAATGTAGTCTAAAAGATTTCTTGGTGTCAGCTAAAGTGGGATTTAAGGTGTGTTATGCTTTTAAAGACTTCCTGATTAAACAATGAACGACTATTATTACAGAGGGCCAATGATGAAGAATGCTACCCACCTCTTATGGAGAGGTGAAGGACTAAACACGCAATGGTAGCCATCTCTAGGGCAGAGGTTAGAGGGAAGAAAAAAAGCTGGGGGGCAGGAAAGGGAGTGACATGATAGCTTCATTATATATTTAAAAGGAATAGTAAATAGTACGTAATAGATTTGCAGTTTTTATGTACAATCATCTTTTTTCCCTATTCTATTAAATTAAGGGAATGCCTGTTTTATTTCTTAAGCTCAGAATAAAATAAATGTTTTTAAATGAGACATACATTTTTGAACATAGCAACATAGGAGTTTATTTTGTTTGACTATGCTTATTTATAATAGGGATTTCTTTTTCTTTTTTTTTTCCAGTGGAGGTCAGGTAAGGGGGGGGGAGTAAATATTTACCAATTGAAAAAAAATTTAAGTTGTTATACACGACCAACATACAACCAAGAGTTATTATTTTTTTAAAGATCTGCTTGCCAGGATATTTTCTGAAATCTCTTATTTAATCAACCAGCATTTTATCTGAATATAAATGTGTGTGGGTATGGATGTGGAGTATGTGGGGTATACAAACATACAAATCTTTAAAAATATGGATAAAAATACAAATGCAAAAGTAAAAATAATTCAGATGGAGCCAGTGTATACTTATGTATATATGCAAAAAATGAAGACAGAGGTAGAGATAATGCTTCTGAGTAATAACTGTGTGACTTTGGACAAGGTACTCAAACTCCTTATACCTTGATTTCTTCAATGGAAAAGTCAGTGTCAGATCACAACCATTCCACCCCTTTTCGTCCTATGATCTTATCATGATGGCATTTGATCTACATTTTGATACAAACCAAGAATTTCTAGGAAAGGAAAAATTCAAGTCATGAAAACACATTAGAAGATTCATTTTCAAACTATTTTTCCTCTAAAATGATGAAGATGCTTTTTATAAAGAAAAAAGGAGATAAAAAAGAGAACAATGGGCCCTGAAAGAGTATATGTACATAGAAATGCCAAGCAAATACACATGCTCAGGCTCAGACACACACACACACACACACACACACACACACACACACACAAACACACACACACACTTTTTAGGGTCAGTATTATATCAAGATTTCAAAGAGAAGACAAAAAATGAAACCAGAGAAGCAAAGTACAAATGGAAGGAAAGTATAAAAATGAAAATATGTAGGTCCAGTAGCAGGAATGGAAAATAAGCATAGTATTGGTGGACTCTTGGATAAAGAAAGCTGAAAAACTAGAAGACAGAATTCTCAAATTGTAAATATCTTTAGAATGGATTTCCAAATTCCTTCTGGTACAAAAATCTAATACCCAAACTACTCCAAATTAAGAGATGATAAATAGTCATGATGTCCTTCAGGATCCAACTCCAATGTTTAGCATTCATTGTCACAATATACTCTCTAGTTTCTAAACCAAAACCTAGTGATGTTACTGAAGCTCATTCTCCTTAACCAAATCTTAAAGGAGACAGAAGATCAGTCTCCACATATTTAACATTATAAAATCATCCCTAAACCATTTCTCCAAAATGTAAATAATTGCACTGCTTTTTACCCCTTCTATAGGTCACAAAGTCATAAAACTCAGAGTGAAGAGATCTCAACGGTCATACTCGTACAATGGATATAATTAAGAGCAATACTCTTACTACATCACTAATGGGTGGTCATTCAGCATTCACTTAAAGATCTCCTATGATTCCCACATTTCTCTTTAAGATAGCTCACATTCAGGGCAGTTAGGTGGCACAGCGGATAGAGCACCAGCCCTGGAGTCAGGAGTACCTGAGTTCAAATCTGGCCTCAGACACTTAATAATTACCTACCTGTATGGTCTTGGGCAAGCCACCTAACCCCATTGCCTTGCAAAAAAAAATAAAAAGATAGCTCACATTCAAAGAATATTTTCTTACATTAAGCCTAAATTGGATTTATTTCATTCACTGATTCTATTTCTGTCATCTAGGGCTAAGCAGAATAAGTCTAAATCCTTTCCCATAAGGCACCCTTTCAACTGCTTGAAGAGAGATGCCATGCTTCCCTTAAGTTTTCAAGTCCTGGTCTATATCCCAGCCATGATACTAAACTACCAGGGCAAGTGACCTAACCTCAAATTTCTTCTTGTTTCAGTTCCTTCAGTGTAAAACGAAGGAGCTGACCTAGATGGTCTCTAGTCCTATGATCTCTATAAATTCTTTGGTTTGATTCTTTAGATTTATGATCTCTATAAATCCTATTATTCTCTTTAGCTAAATAGTCACAGTTCATTTGGCTTGATTTCCTGTCTCCTCATTGTCCTGAAGTCCCTCTTATGAATGTATCATAAGGATGTATTTTAGTATGTGAACATGTATGTGTAATTTGACAAAGTAGATAGAATTCAGGACTTGGGGTTCATGTCATGAATTCAAATTATTATATTAAATTGTGATCATGGGAAAAATCATTTCATTTCTCTTAGCCTCAGTTTCCCATATATAAATGGAGATAATATCTCTGTTGCCTATCTCTCAGAGAGCATGTGGATAAAGAGACAACCCAGGAGATATAAATTACCTGGATTCAAATATGACACAAAATGCCTATGTGACTATGGTCAAGCCACTGAAGCTCTTAGTGTTCTAGGAAACATTAAGAATAAAAGATGAATAGAAGATACCAACTGACATTAGTAGTGAGAGTTTACTCACCAGAGTGTTCTATTACAGTGAAATCCATTCTCTCATCCTATCTCCTTCCTATTGCCTAGGATCATTGTGAGGTTCAGTGAGGTAATGTGCCAGGTATTTTTTTTACTACAAATGAAGGCTGATCAATGCAATTTATATTAAGACAAACATCTTCCTAATTATGAATCAAGGAATTAATCAATCAATATCCATTCATTAAAAGTCTATGTACTGGGGCAGCTAGGTGGTGCAGTGGATAAAGCACTGGCCCTGGAGTCAGGAGTACCTGGGTTCAAATCCTGTCTCAGACACTTAATAATTACCTAGCTGTGTGGCCTTAGGCAAGCCACTTAACCCCATTTACCTTACAAAAACCTAAAAAAACCCGTCTATGTACTGAGTAATATGCTAGATAGTAACAGAAAACAAAAACAAAAGGGAGATTGACTCTGCCCTGCCCACCAAGAACTTCTATTCTAACAGAGGAGAGATAACCTATAGAAGGAAATAGAAATTAGGAAAAGGGAGTTTTTAATCTGAGAAACTAGAAATTGTAAGTGAAATTTTAGGGAATTGACAATCAGGGTCTTTTCTTGATTGCAGTTTGAATACTACATAAATTTGTGGGGGAAGAGGGAAGGAGGACTGATGGCACTGTAGTTGGTCCCTAGGTTGATAAGTGGTTAAGATGTGAAGCAAGGCCTAGTGCCCACTAATTGTTAGTCTATTAGATGAGTTTGCACTATATGTCAAGGAGAACAGCTCAGAACCAAATCACAGTTTCTAATAGAGGGGGATCATGGTTTCTAAAGGTCAGGTCTGGAGGGATGCCATACTTTTCTTAATGCCACCTAAGAACTTATTTTCCAATGTTTAAGTCATCTTTTTGAACCTACTCCAAATATTTGACACTTGCCTTAAGTCATAAAGCCCTGTATTATATGGATTTATCTATATGAAAATCTAACTAATGCAGATCACCCTTCAACCCATTCATTCTCTACTATTCAACAAAAATCCCTGCTTCAGACTCACCTTCCTCCTGCCATCTCTGACTCATGTTGAACTTGTGGGCAGTGACTTTCCAATTCTTTTCTGTTGTCCTGGTGCCTGGTTAATCATTCCATTCTTAGTATTTATGAAGATTTTCCTAGCCTTCCTAACCATTCTGCCTTCCAACCATAAAATGCTTTTGACCACAGTAAACTTTCCCAAAGGAATGAATTCAAAATTAGGAATCTTATTCTTGAATGAATGGATGAATGAATGAATGAATGAATGAATGAAAAAATATAGTTATTAGGTGCTTTCTATGTGCAAAGCCCTCTGCTAGACATTGAAGATACAATAGAAAAGTAAGAATGTCCCTGTTCACAGGGAGCTCTTATCTGAATGGAAGAGACAACATATGAACAGTTTCAGGCTCCAAGTCAAATTGGAAAGGACTCAAGGTGATTAAAGTACAGCAGTAAAAGCAGATGAGAATGCTCCTTCTTTATTGTTATTACCACTGATAAAACATTCTATCACTTTCTGATGCTAAACTATTTGATAGTGCCAAAGTTTTGGTAGTAAGAACTTTTTGTTTTTTTTCTGGGTCTTTAGTAGCTATGGTCTTCAGGAGCCATGAAGTTATAAGAAACAACCCATCAAATCAGTTCCAGATATGATTATATGCTATCAAATAAAGATATTCAAATTATAAGCATGTTCATGTAAAATAGCAAATATATATATAATACTCTAAATCATAAATTTTCAACTTTGAAAGAATCTTAGAGAACACTTAACCCTGCCTCCTAATTTTTATGTTAAAGATAAAGCTCAGAGAGGTAAATTATCTCGATAAAGAACATAAACTTAATGAGGTATAACTATAGAACTGGAAATAGGTCTTCCTACCTCTTGAGTCTACACTATTTCTACCATATCACACTATGTATTTTATAATTCAGAGAGCTACTTCAAGGAACCTATAAGCTCATCCTTCCATTGGTGCAGGTCACACACCATCTATATCTTTAAACTTTGCACAACTTATTTATTGCTGTAATTGAAACATTTCAGTTATGTCCAACTTTCTGTGACCTCATTTGGGGTTTTCTTGGAGTGGTTTGCCATTTCCTTCTACTAATTTTTAATTGAAGACCTAAGGCAAACAGGGTTAATTAAGTGCAAGGATAGTGCAGTGAGGAGGCAGCAGGTAAGGCAAAACTTAACTTCATAAATGATTGCTAAGGGTTTGTGCTCAATCATTTGCAATCAGAGTGAGGCTCAGTTCTGCATCACCTGCTACCTCCTCATCACACTGTTCCCGGTTAAGTGATTTTGAATGGAGTCACACAACTAATAAGTTCTGAGGCCAGATTTGAACTCAGTTTTCCTATTATTAAAAAGATGATTTTTTTCCAGCAGCCAGCAATTGGAATTGAAATAACTGAATGTATGCAACACATTTCCCAAAACAATATAGACTAATCTCTTCCACCTTTTAATTCCTGGTCCAGTTCACTGCCCATCTGCATACTGGCCTGTTGTTGTACTCTGGACAATATATATTTTTCACTCACTTTGTTTTTCTAATTTGAATGGTGAGTTCAATCTTTTTTGAACAGCTATGGAGTTCAATGAGGAAATTTTACAATTTTCTAAGACTTCCTACAATCAATGCAATGATTCCTTCAACTTGAAGAGTTTGGAGGGCCTCACAGATCAGTTTTTCTTCTACTTGGACTCTGTGCAGGTTGCCAACCATAGCTCTCAAGCTAAAAGGAATCTTAGAGGTCATTTTAATTTGATACACAAAAATACTGTGACTTAGAGAAACAAAGTGACTTCCCAAGGTCACCCTGGTAATAAATGACAGTGACAGGCTTCAGACAGATCCTCTGATACCTTTTACTCACCAGGCAACTTCAACACCTTATTGAGATCACATATCAATGGATAAAGTTATTTTTATGATCACATCATGTCACTGGACTTTCCATGATTTCAGCTTTCATGTGGGAGATACCTTGCTTAAGGAGAGTTATTAAAACTACATTTTGAGGTAGCTAGGTGGCACAGTGGATAAAGCACTGACCCTGGAGTCAGGAGTACCTGAGTTCAAATCTGGTCTCAGACACTTAATAATTGCCTAGCTGTGTGACCTTGAGCAAGCCACTTTACCCCATTTGCCTTGCAAAAACCAAAAAAGAAAAGACTACAATTCATTTTACTAAGTCAAATAGTTCTTTGAAATCAACCACCAATTGTAAGAGAGGGGTTCCATATTCTCTATGCCACTGAGTCAGCTACATGACTATGAGAATATGTCTTTTTGTTTTTGAAGATCATCTGCAGATGCCTGCTTGTTACTTTCTCATATTTGCTTCAAGTATACTTATGAAACATGCATAGACCATTCTCATAAACTTTTTATAGAGATAAGAAAATATTTAAATAGGCTGATAGCTCTTCAATATTTTTTATAATAGTGTCAACTTTTCCCCTTTATTTTGAAATCGTTAAGATAATTTGAAAATAATCAATTGGTGAGTACCTTTATGAAATAAGCAAAAGCATGAAATAAGCAGAGGAAAATTGGGTGCATTTATTATATATGGGTTTCCAGGATGTTATAAAAGAGACTATAGCACTAAGAAGTAAATTTGACACAGACCTAATATTCCAATGTTATCTATAATAAACGTTAAAAGTTAATGATAGGGGTGGCTAGGTGGCATAGTGGATAAAGCACTGGCCTTGGAGTCAGGAGTACCTGGGTTCAAATCCGGGCTCAGACACTTAATAATTACCTAGCTGTGTGGCCTTGGGCAAGCCACTTAACCCCATTTGCCTTGCAAAAAAAAAAAAAAGTTAATGATACATTATTTCAGAAAAATAATTTTTATTACTCTTTTTAAAAAGAGGTCCAAGAAATTTTGAAATTTTTCCTTGATAAATTTCCCTGTCTTATTTTAAACCTAATGAAATTGAGACAGAGAGAAGGTCTCATCCAAATTTTCATATCATATCCAAGGTCTCATAGCAACTTAGTAAAAGCTTGGACTAAAATTCAAGTCTCCTAAATTCCAAACCTGTGTTTTTTTTTTCCACCAAAAGATATTGCATATGAGCTATATAATACCTGTAAGGTCTTGTCCTTTCTGAAATTCAATCATTTTCATTTTAGCTGCAAGTGTCCAAGCATGTGCCCACAGGAATAAAAAATTAACAGCTTCTGGAGCATAGAGAGGAAGGTAAAGTGAGAGAGTGGATACATTAATAATATAATATATTAGTAATACAATACAATACAACCCCCCAAAAGAAAATTTCAATAAAATGCTTTAAATGCATAGAAGGGAAAAAAAGTTCTATCAAGTTGATAGAATAAGGCACAATAACTTGTTAATATACTTTTTCAAAAAGAAATTATATATAGCAGTTCACAGTTTCTTGTACAATTCTTGTTCTTATTCCTCTTTGTATACCTGAAGGATCTGTGTTGATAATTGTTAAGTTTACAATAAAAATGAAGTGCATATTTAAAGAGAGACTTTCATTAAACTCCTGGAAACAGAGTCATATTTCTATTAGACTAGGCTGTAGAAGGAATAGATGGTATGAGGGTAGAATCAAATCATCACTATAATATAATTTAAATGTCTCTCTAGCTTAAAAATAAAAGTAACAACTTTTAATCAAGCCCTCAACAAATACATAAAATACTTATTATATTCCAGAGACTTCACCAAGTGCTGATGACACCAATTAAAAAAGTGAGATAGTCTTTACTCTCAAAGAGTTTTCACTATATAAGGGAGATAATAGAGGATATTTATAGAAACATAGATGATATGTACTCACATATATGGATATATAATGCCTGTTCATAAATGGGCATATATATATTTACACATACACACACACACACACACACACACACAGCATGATTGGGTTAAATGGAAAGGATGGCATTAGCAACTAGAGAAACCAGAAGGGAAAAGTGAAGAAAGGTAGAAAGGCAAGAAAATATACTGATTTGACCAAAAAGTAAAATTATTTCTAAAATAGGGTAAAATATCATGAAAGAAAAAAAAAATGGAGAAAAGAGAGATGAGGAAAAGGAAGCAAGAATTAGATAATATTCAGTCTATGAATTAGAAGAGTTTTTCAGAAAAGTAAAGAAGTTGAGAGAGGTAAATAAAAGTGAAGTTGGAAGCCATAAATTAGATGATTGGAATGAACAGATAAAAAGGGAAAGACTAGCTCATAGTCAGAGAACTGAAAGAGTTAATCAAAGAGTCTTGAAAACGAGAGAGAGAGAGAGAGAGAGAGAGAGAGAGAGAGAGAGAGAGAGAGAGAGAGAGAGAGAGAGAGAGAGAGACTGACTAGGTAATGACAAGGGGAATAAAAGACAAGTCCCCAGGCAGGTCAGTTTTGGTGCAGAAAAACTTGGCAGGGTCTTGGAAAGGGAAAGTGAATGTGAATGACAAATGTACAGCATAAAAATAAATCATCATTTTTGGATCTTCTGCAGGAACAAATTTTCCAGAGATTTAGATTTGGTAAACAGACCAAGCTGGATCACAGTGAGAAACTTATAGGGGATTTGGGATGTCAAACACACAGAAGCCATGGTTTGCTTGTAATGTTAAAAATAACACCTTCCTTGGCCTTTTAGTTTCAGGCTCATTTCAAATATCTGTAGTTCATAGAGAGTCTAACCAAAAATAAAAAAATATATATCAAAAACCTAAATCAACTTAAGTTTTTTGGATTTGTTGTTGTTTTTGACTATAGCTGGAAATATAGCTAAAATAAGATGTATCTGAAGTTCGTAGCCCCATTGATTTTTTTCTTAGACCTGAAAACTATACATTGTGCCCAGAAAGGAGCTATTGTTTGTCAATATGGAAGGAATAGAATCTAAAAAATAGAGGATGATGCTTAATTCCTGAAATCTAAACTAAAATAATTCCAGCTTTGCAGGGTTTCAGAGATAGATTGAAACAGCTGGAAAGAAAATGGATATGGAAAAGAATGCATATTTTCTCATTTCAAAACAAAAAGAAAGATTCTTCCCTGCATAAGCTATTCCCTGGAGATAATTCTTTTCCTTTTGGAAGTTTTATTAATTTACAGGCCGTGTGGGCATCAGTGTGGGATGCCAAAGGAATCAGCCTGTAGTGGCCTAATTGAATTAATGTTGTTTCCAAAAGTGCCTAGCTTATACAGTAGGGGAAAAAATAATTCTATTAATCTTAAAACAATTATTTTTCTGAAAGTTTAGAAGGCTCTAGTGTCTTGCTTTTTAAAGTCTCACTGTCCAAAACATTGGTTTAACATCTAGTTTGCATTTTTCAAATTTTATGAACATTTGATAAAAACTAAGAGAAAGAGATGAATAAAATGTCTGAACATGTCCTTTAATCATCATTGAGTAGATAATTATTGTGCCAGAGAGTTTTGAGTCCCATATAAAAACATATCAAATTTACTTAGATGCAGTGAAAAAAAAGTTAAAATAGCAAGACTGGAATTTGGAATAGTCAGTTGGAGAAATTGGTGGACTGTGCTCCATGGGTGTTCACACAATATCAAGATGGCTGGAAGAAGTTTCTTGCTAGTAAAAAAAAAAAAAAAGACTGCAATAAATATTTTTGTACTTCTGAGTCCCTTTTTCTCTTTCTTTAATCTTTAGAACTGAGTCAAAGAATATGCATAGTTCCAAATTGATTTCAGTGGACATGGCTCCACCAACAGTGCATCAATGTGTCTGTTTTCCAGCAGCACCTCCACATTTATCATTTTCCTCTTTTGTACCTTTTGGCAATCTGATAGTTGTGAAATGAATCTCAGGGTTTCTTTAATTTATATTTTTCTCATAATTAGATATTTGGAAAATTTTCTTTCACATGACTGTTGATAGTTTGGACTTCTTTTAGAATCTGTTGGATCATATCCTTTGATGATATTCATTCTTAAAGGAGACCATGACATTGGGAAGGTGATGCCATGATAAGCATGTGAATTGGATTTGATTGAGAGTTGTTGTGCTAAGTCACCAGTCTCATTTTCTCCCCTGGGGCCATTAGGATCCAGTAGCTAGATATGAATCAGGACAATTGGAAATAACCCTGCATGCGAGGCAGTAAGGGTTAAGTGACTTGCCCAAGGTCACACAACTAGTAGTGTCTGAGACCGTATTTGAACTCAAGTGCTCCTGACTTCAGGACTGGTGCTCTTTCTACTGCACCATCTAGCTGCTCTTTCCATATCCTTTCATCACCTATCAAATAGAGAATAGTTCATATTCTTATAAATTTCAATTATTTCTGCATTATTTGACCTTTAACAGAAAAATTTACTGAAAATTTCTTCCCTGGTTAACTGTTTCCTTTCTAATATTAATTGCATAGGAAGACTCTAAGCAAATGGCATTGGATGGAACCCCCTGAGGTCAAAAGGACAAAGCCAAAAGTCACTCAAGATGGACAGTCAGATATTAGTAAAGATCTATACTACTGGAGTAGAGGTACTCACAAATATGAGGTAACAGATTTAAAGTTAGAAAAACCTTAGAAGATCATTTAATCTAAACTAAATTAATTCAGTAAGTATCTACTGAAGTATGGAAGCAATTAGAGAGAACCATTTAAATTCTGGGCTCCCAAGCAGAATTTTACAAAGGAGCTTCTTATTGACTTGATAAATGTTACCATGCACTTTGAGAGTGCATTTTTTATGGGACCCAAGTATTATGGAGGCTGCTTGGGTGGTATGGAAGGGAAAGATGGCAAAAGACCAATGAGACTCCATAGAGGATCACTGGGTATGACATAAATATAGAGTGTGGATATAGTCTTTAAACATTACTCCTATTTATGTCTTACAAAATCCCAATATAGCACAAGTGTAAAGGAGATAGAGAGCATGCAACAAATATATCATTACCTTCTTAGTCAACTTTATGATGACTACAGTGTCTTGAAACTAAAACAACTTTTTCTGTAAGAACAAAGTGCTGATATATATCTTATAGATGAAATTACTTTCATGCACACTTCCAAAAAATGTAGCCCTTGAGTACCTAATTGTTTTTCCTTTTGACAAGAATCTCTGAACACCTGTTAAAACTATTACGATTCTATCCTATGGGGGCACTAGGATAGATCAGCTCTCTCCAACACTACATTTTTTTTCTTAAGATGTGGAAATACTGGAAGTTATTATAAGCCAATGAATCTATTGAATATATTGAACAATTTAACAATCTTTAGTATTATGTTCTACCTTTCCAACAGTTACTCATAATGGCTAGATTGCTTCTTGGCTGGACATTTTTTTTTTCAAATACTAGTGACATCTTGAAAAAAGAAAACAGCTTTAGCCCAGGTGATTATTTTCATGATGTCATAGGAAAAATCTTTCTACTTGAAACAAAAAAGGAGATACTTGTTCAGTTAAATTTACTTTCAAAGCTAATGCTAATGGCAGAATTCTTAACCAAAAGTAGGTTAGGAATCATAAAAGAGAAAACTGACAATTTTAACTATGCAAAACTTTTAAATAAAAATTATTTTATGCCATTTCATTCGATAAATGTCTTGAAGCATATCTGTCCTTCTCACTCTCCTAGAAAGCCATTTCTTCCAACAAAGAATTTCAAAAGAGGGAAAACAGTTTAGTAAAACTGAGCAACATATCAAAAGAGTTCAACATTTCAACTATATAACAACTTTTGCATAAATTTAATCAGTCCAGGGTAAGAAGTAGAATTATCCATTGGGGAAAAATCATTTCATCAATGAACTTCTGAATGAAATTGAAATGAAATTGAAAATGAAATTCTGAAATTCAAATATAGAAAGAATTACAAATATATGTATATATGTGCATATGTATATGTATATGTTAGCTGTTATTTCTGACCCCATGATGCAATCTCTGTTGTGTTGCAACTATCATTTCAAGGTAATTTGGAGGTTTATTGCTTTCAGCATTGTCTTGGATGAGACCACTGTCACAGGTAGTCCTCCCTCTAGCCAACACAAATCTTTCTGATAAAGTGATATTGAAAAAAACACCGAAACTACCCTGTTTGGATAAATAATACTTTTCTGTCACTGAGGCAGTGAGATAAAAATAAAAGGATACCCACAGATTTGTAAAGGGAACAGAAGGCCAAAGTAGGGTTAGGGGAAATAATTTAAGGACTTCATCAGATTTGGTGATTAACAAAACAAAGAGAAAGCTTGAAAGCTTGAAGGCAGGATTGTTTGACAATATAATTATCCCGTGCTTTTCTGTTGGTGACAAAGTCTGTTACTAACACTCCCTAACCCAACCCAATCTATACACACCTAATCTTGCCTTAATCTGAATTTAGCATCCTAAATCCTTCACAAGATAAGGATCCAGCATCTTAAATCCTACTGCTAATAACTCATGTACCTCATCCTCTGACCCTGCAGTTCTATATTTCCATGTTTATTAGTTTACCTTCACAGTTTAGGATTCCACTTATGCAGTTTTGAATTGGTTTTCTAACTTAAATTAATTAAATCTTGTCTGGTGGAATAAAAGGAACCCTAGATTTGTAGTAATGATCATGGGTTCAAATCACAGCTTTATCATGCAGTAGTTAGTTATGTTACCTATTCTTCATTTCAGTTTTCTCATCTGTGAAATGTGAATTGATGGCACCTACATGGGCTGACTCAGGGGGTTACAGTGGGGCTCAAATAAAATAATTTCTGTAAAGCATTTTTTAAAACATAAAGTGCTTTATTAACATAAGTTATTCCTATTTGGTTCATCTTAAACAGTTAATAAATAACCCTTTAAGGTTAGAGGCTTTATTTTTAAAATGATTTATGAATAACAGTATTGTTTTAGAGGAAAATTGATTGGACAGATTTCCCTAAAATGGAAGTTTTTAACCTTTCTCATATCAGGAACACTTTTGGCAGTCTGGTGAAGTCTATGGACCCCTCAGAATACTGGTCTTAAATACATAAAGTAAAATACTTAGGATTCAAAGGGAAACAAAGATTGTAAAAATAGCAATGCATTGTTCCCCCTTCATAGCTTATAGACTCCCAGAAATATATCTACCAACTCCTTGGGGGTGTACAACCTTTGATGAAGAATTCTGGCCTTAAAATATATGTTACTATAGAAGCATTGTAAATCACCATAATGAATATCTAATAGTGAAAATCAAGTAATGTCAAAAGGGTTTTTTAGGGATTTGATGTCTGAAGACCTGTGTTCAAACCTTATCTTTATGTTTTTGTTGCTTGTCTTTTGTTGGCAGAGGACCAATGACATCATGATATCTTGACTTGCCTTTGAATTAGATTTAAGTGAGGCAGAGTTGCACAAAGTGGCCAGCCTCACTCTATTTCAGTCATTGAAGTCCAGTGGCAAAACAAATGTCAAGGCAACTGGCAATGGCCCAGGATGCAATATTTGTCTGGATAGGTTCTAAATGCTCCACAGCAGCTGCTTCAGTGGTCTTCATAGCCATTGGAACAAATTGTTCTCATCCACTCATATCACAAAGTGAAGTCTTCACCACCCAGCTCATTGACAATTTTGAATTTTGTCTTTGTCACTATTGGCTGAATAACTTCTCTGCGTTGAAGCCCCTTGTCTTTGAAAAAAGAAGATATTGGACTAGGTGGCTCTGATGATCTTTTGGAGCTCTATGCAAGTCTATGACTTGCAGTAGTGGCAAAGGATACATGCTGATTCACTTTGGTTCTCTTACCAGCTCCTCCTTTTCACCAAAGAAATTCATCATCTGATGACAGGGTGATTTTGGAAATAAAGGATAATGGAATACAAGGAGGCCTGGGGAAACTGTGATTTGGGTTTAACCAGTCCTATGTTCTAATCATCCAAAGTAGTAGGTAACCTCCCTAGCTATAAATATAGCCCTTCCCAATGTTCTAGGAGTTAGGAAAGCAATAAAGTTGGATCCTCTCAATAGCAAGATAAACAGAAAAATGGCATGAGATTAGCACCCCTATTTTAAAAATAGGACAGCTTTCCCTAGAAAGAAAATTCCACTTCTCAAAAGCAATAATGTTGAACATAAAATGTTATAATCTATAGGGATGAAATTGTGTCTGCTGATGGTACTTCAACTGTGTATCAAATTCTGGGAGATAGCGGAAATTTTATTTTCATTAATTCAAACCAACTTTGGGCCTCATTCATGGAAAAATGTAGGCACCAATTCAGTTGCCATTTGGACAAAATGTTAATGCAAAATTAATAAAGTTTCGGTTGCTTCCTTTACAAAAATGTCACTTCAGAATAAAGACTTTCAGTAGATTCCCCCCCCCCAAAAGATACGAATGAGTAAGGGTCAAAAGTCAGGAGATCCTGAGTTAGAAGAAATTGAGATACTTTTAATATCATGTAAATTTGGCATCCAAAGTAGAATGTCTCAAATGATATCTGCCTTAGGAACAGAGACATCATCCACTTTCCCATTCTCATTTGAGATGTGTCCTGAAATGCCTTGCAAAGATATCTAAAGAAAGTTATTTTTTCTTTCCTAATCACAATGGCATTTTCCAAAGTAGAAAATAATCTGAAAATGAAAAGATATGCTTCAAAGTAGTTATTCAGGACAATAAGGCTATATAGAATAGCCAAAATGTCAGCTGCCAAGAGATGAGCTGTCCACTCCCCGCACACACCCCAAGAACACTTTTGTTGTTGCTGTTTGACCTCCTCGGATTCTTCATGACCCTGTGGACCATACTATTCATGGAGATTTCTTGGCAAAGATACCAAAGTGGTTTGTCTTTTCTCTTTCCAGAGGAGTAAGACAAGCAGGGTTAAGTGACTTGCCTAAGATCACACAGCCAGTAAGAATCCAAGACTGAATTTGAACTCAGATCCTCCTGACACCGGGTCCAGCACTCTATCCAATGTATCATCCCTATTGGATGTTAAACACTGTGTCAATCTCAAGATGGAATTAAATCAATAAGCATTTATTATGGGCCTGATGTGTACCAGGAACTGAAATAGACCTAATGTCAACACCAGAACAGCCCTACACAATAGACTCAAAGCAGATAAGCATATTCAATGGTATTCTGAGGTCTATTGTTATACCAAAATATTTAAATGGAAATTCCCTGATTTACCACTTCTTTTCCTGCCTCTGCTGTGCTTGGCTTGATCTCTGAGGAAGGAGAAAGGTTTAAGAAGAAGCCTTCAAAATTTTTAAGGAAAAGGTAAGCCAGAAGTTAAGCCTAGACAACTAATGTTCATTTACCCTTACCCACATCCTGCCAATTACCCCAGGTCTTCTGGCCATGGTCCTTCATCAATAGCCTTAAAAAGCAGGGTTTTTGAACAGTAGCTCTACCCCTAGCACCTGCAAAAGAAGGATGGATTTTTCTTGTTCTCTATTCTATCTTAGAAGCACTCATAAAGAATATGAGAGAGAGCAGAGAAGTATGGAGCCCAGCCAGGTACAAAGTGCCCATTTCTAAATCTCAGACACTGAAAAGCATGAAAGGCTGATCATCTATCAAGTCTGACCTGACAAATAGTCATTTCTGCACCTGGATAGGTATTAGGGCCCCTAAGGAGGACTAGAGAGGAAACCTTGACAAGTTCATGGGAGAAAAGAGGCCATGACCTTGTTCCATTGCCCTATTGTTGGACCCAAACACTCAGTTTCCAATGGCAACAAAGCAAACCTATCTATAAGACTAAGTAAGAGAGTTGTAACCCCTAGAAAATGAAAAAAAGTTCTATGACAACAATGAAATAGCTGAGAAGTGATCCATTATTAGAATGAAATGGTTATAAATATTCTAATAGAAACTTCAGTATTTTGAATGGATCCATTTTTGCTGGTATATATAATAACTGGCATTTATAAAGTATTTTATGGTTTGTGAAGCACAACAAATATCTGAATTAGAAAAAAATAATAAAATTGACTTAGAAGAATAAAAAGTCAAGAATATCAAAAGTAACTAATTTTTTAAAATGTACAGGCTTAGCAGTACCATGTCTTAAATTATATTATAAGGAAATAATTATCAGAAGTATCTAAGAAATAGAGAGGTAGGGGTGGCTAGGTGGTACAGTGGATAGAGCACCAGCCCTGGAGTCAGGAGTACCTGAGTTTAAATCTGACCTCAGATACTTAATAATTACCTAGCTGTGAGCCTTGGGCAAGCCACTTAACCCCATTTGCCTTGCAAAAACCTAAAAAAAAAAAAAAAAAATAGACAGGTAGATAATGGAACTTAATAGACATACATTTGACAGCAGTAAATAAATATAGTAAACTTGATTTTGACAAACATAAAGACAGGTTTTGGGGGTTAAGAATTCATTATTTGGTAAAATTTCATGGGGGCAGCTAGGTGGTACAGTGGATAGAGCACTGGCCCTGGAGTCAGGAGGACCTGAGTTCAAATTTGACCCTAGACACTTAATTACCTAGCTGTGTAGCCTTGGGCAAGCCACTTAACTCCATTGCCTTTCTAAAAAAAAAAATTTCTTGGAAAACTGGGAAGCAGTCTGGCAGAAATTGGATATAAACCAATATTTCATTTTATTTTTCCAATCCTCATTTGCAACATAGGGAAACTAAGGTGGGGAAAGGTTAGGTGATTTTCCCAGAATTTACACAACTAGGAATTATCTGAGGCTTTATCTGGGGCCTGACTCCAGGTTCAACACAATCCACTGAGCCCATATCCTTCCTCCCTTCCTGTTTAATTTTTGTCCTTCCATTAATCATCCATAAAGATCTATCCAACATGGATACCTTTTTCTGCATCTTCATTGACTAAGGAGATAAAGTGAAAAATTCAAGCAATTCATCTATTATTTCTCAGTCTTGATTGATTACTGTCCTGCATCCCCTTCTAATCATTCTTGTCATAGATGTCTTTTCCCCTATGTGTTGCATTTGAATTACTATTAGTAATATGCTGCAACATATTTATGCTACTAATGCTTCTTTCCATTACCCTTTAGTAACCTCACCCTTGAGACCATGAGGTTCGATGATGTTTAGGATAACCTGAAGAATATTAGTGTTCAAAAAATAAAAGTTAGGCTTTTTTGGAATAAGATACCCAGAATTACTGAAAACACTGGTCATTAGGAAGAAAGATACAGGGGGGAAATTTAGATGAAGTAAAACAAAATATATCAATAAAAATATATTTTAAAGGAAAAGAGCATGAAATTTCCCTAATGTTATAGGGTATATATTGTTTTCTTTCCAATTTTGAGCCTGGATCATTGTCCATCATCAGTATTTATGTAAGATATATACATACATACATACATATGGACTGATTCTGTGAGTTGTTCAATCAACTGAAAGTCATAATCTGGAAAATATGTATTCTTTAATCATTTGATTTTTCCTGTGGGGATTACTCTTTTGGAATTTGGGGCTATGCTGAAAGAAGCCTTGCAAAGTTTTGGAGTCTAAAATGATAAGTTCAATGTCTTCCACAAATGCACACCTGAAGAATGCCACCATCAATTAAGTTTTTTTTTGATCTGTGCTTTGTGAGAGACTTTCATAGTAGATGTTCAGCAACCCCCTAATATATAGCTCAGTGGATAGAGTCAGGAAAACTCATCTTATTGAGTTGAAATCTGGCCTGAGGCACATACTAACTTGTGACCTTGGACAAGTCTAAGTTTGCCTTAGTTTCCTCATCTATAAAAATGAGCTGAAGATGGAAATTGAAAACCACTCCAATTACCTCTATCAAGAAAACCCCAAATGAGGTCATGAAGAGTTGAGCATGATGAAATAATTTCTGGACAACAACAACAAAATATGACAAACATTGATAATTAAATGATCCTTGAATAATTATTTCTCTTTACATCTATCTTAAAATATAATGTGATTTTAATGTCACATTGAGGTCACCTTTTGAAAACTTAAAAGTTGCCTCTTTTCTGTTATGAAAAAATAAACACAGCAGATTTTATCTTTAGTCCTCTCAAAGAATTCTGAGACTATTAAAAAAGTATTGTTTGCTGTGGAAAATTTTCTACAAAAGTCTCTATTTCTCATAATTTCATCAAGGATACTATCAGTGTTTGCACAAAATATTATCATAAAGATCTCATAGAGAAGTAAACAAGCAGTACTATCAACAAAGTATTACCAATACTAATACCTAACATCTTCAGGCTTGCTTTTTTTTAGTAAAAAGATCAAATGAAATAACTACAGATCTTCAAATGATATCTAAGTGTTAGATAATATTATTATAATTAATAAAAATATATTTCATCATATTTTCCATTTTTTCAGGAAGAATACACCGATCTAACACTAGAAGTGACTCTCTAAGGTCAACCAATCTAACCTGATACCTATGAGAGCTGTTATCTTCCCAAGTTACACTGAAGGTAAACATCAAAGCTGGAATCTAAACCCAAGTGCTCTGACCCAAACTTTCTACTCTATCAACCTACCTCCCAAGAAATTTACTTTTATGAGCTACTCTAAAAAGATGAATTGAAATGCCTTTGAAATTATATTCTTTCTGGAATGGATTTTCTTTTTATATGTTTAGCCAGATCTAATTCCTCTCTGTCATTTTTTTAAAATGCCAAATCTATTTCTTTATATATTACATTGAGTACTCCTTTTTTTACTCTCCCATTTAAAAGTCCCTCTCTTATCAATTTATCCCACCCTACTAGTCTTAATCAATACACTCTACTAAAAGTTCCTACCCTACCCTACCCAGTTTTCTCACCTCTCTAGAAGTTAATAAGATATCTAAACCTCTTCAGATGCAAACATTGTTTCCTAACAACCCAAATAAGAGTAAGCTTGCAATGCATTGAGTTAAATACATTAAATTAATTAAAATTAAATTAATTTTAAAGATAATTTAAAAAATTAATTAAAATTAAAATACATTAAATTAAAAAACAATAACTGAAGTGTTAAAGTTCAAATTTAGTAGTTCTGCTTCCATTGGTGTATGAAGCAATATAGAAACTCACTCAGCTCTTTCCATTTCATAGCTATTTTTTTTTATTCCTCCACTTTTACCAATAAAGGCTCTTAAGATGACCTGGTTTTGTATGACCCCTGAAATTTTTTCTGTAGGATCTTTTGTCCATCCATGATTTTTCATCACTTTTGTGGAGCAATACTACTTAGCTTAAATTCAAAATTTAACTTGTCTTAGAATAACATGGCTCTTTATTTGTCAAGGAAAGAAAAAGGTTGGGATGATTTTGACCTTCCTATTATAGAGGTTATTTTATAGCAATTAACCTCCTCTAAGAAATGGTAATAATCAGTCAGTGTCATTTCCTTTTATCCATTTCTCATTTTTATGTAAATAGCTTGTATAAATAGGTTGAATTAAAGCTGTTAAAATTTCACTCAGTTTTTTTATCTATAGTTTTCCTAATTAATTAGACATTAATTTTTACTTTTCTCTTATTAGTCAATGTTATGACTGAACAGAGACAATTGATTCCAAAACAAACAATATTTGCTTTGTACTATACTACAAACTAACTGAACTTTTGGAAATAGATGAGGAGCTTAAAAATAAAAAAAAAAAACTCCAGGAGCATATTATAGTGGTAGGGGAAACATTAACTTTACAGTTACTTCTTGGTATTCCTTGTTTTTCAAAAGCAGAGGAGCCAATAAATCTATGATTTGCCTTCATGCCAGTTTCAAGATAAATGAAATGATTTAAGATCAAATTATGACCAAGAATTTATAGCTGAATTAGAAATGATGGCTTAGTGAGAGAGGTTTTGGCTTTTAAAAAAAAAAGGAAAACAAAAAACTAGGTGTGGATTTAGAGAAAGCATAAGGATCCAATGACCTAACTGCTCTAAAAGATGTTAGGTAAGAATCACAAAAATTTCAGAAATAATTAGGAGGGACCTCCAAGACCATTTAGTCTACACCATGACTGAACAAAAGGGATGAGAAAAACTCAAATATTAAACCACAAAGAAACAATACAAAATTGTGAGAAAAATGAAGAAAACAAGGAATTTCCTAAAGTGACCAGTATAGCTGCAAAGGAAATTCATTGATCACCATTCCATGCATGACAAATTCTTTTCTTTTCTTCTCTAAATCCTTACTTCTCTTCCTTCCAAGATGAGTTTGTGTACCTCCTCTTTCATTTTCCTTGTATTCAGTTTTCTTATATATGTCATGGGCTCAAAGAAGAATGTAAATTATTTAAAGATGAAGACTTTCATATTTGTCTTTCTATCCCCAGAGCCCAGTTAGCACTGTACTGTCACCCAAAAATGTAACTTAATTGACTTGAATTAGTCAAATCGATTTTTTAAAGAGAGGTTTTAAAGATAGAAGAAAAGTCAAGTAACTCATATTAAACACAAAAGAATAACATGATCCTGTAAAAGAACTGTCATTAAAGTCCATGATAAATTGAGGCAAGGAGTCAATGCTTAAAATAACAAAAAATGATGATTCACATCATCATCATCACTATTTTTTATTATTACTATATTGGAAGCAAGAGAAAGATCAAAAAAGCATAAAGTCATTGTTCTGCTCAGAAAGGATAGAAGATGACAAATGGCAACCAGGAAAAGGTTCTGAACTACTCAATTCTTTTTAGATACCTTTTATTAATATATTTTCATATGCATTAGAAAAATTTCTCCCAGGATCTCTCTTCCCCTCCTTTCCCAAAAAGCATGCCATACAACAAATAATATATTTTTAAGTTAAAAGGAAAGAAGAGGAAAAATAGCAGAACAAACCAATACTTTAAAAAAGTCAGAAAACATACAGAATGTTCCATAACTGGAGACCTCCATCCTCTGCAAAGAAATACAATGAATGGAAGTGTCTTCTTATACCTCCTTTATTGTTTGTAATTTGTAACATTCAATCCTGATTGTTTTGTGTCTTTTTCTTTCCATTTATATTGTTATAAGCATTTTGTATAGTTTTGTTTTGTTTTGTTTTGGCTCTGCCTATTTCACTCAATACTGATTCATTTAAGTCTTTCCTTGCTTTTCAGCTATTAATTCTTGTAAAATAGATATTTCCAAAAATAATTTGTTTAATTATTCCCCAATAGAAAGACATCTGCTTTGTTTCCATGAACTACAGAACTGTAAGTCTGAGTCTGTTTTCTTGGCCAAGGAGAATGTTCCTTGCTTTGGGTGTAATGGAAGTGAATGGTTAACGGGGGGAACCCCCAAAAAGTGAGGAAATGATCATTCAGCCCTTAATGAATACAATGCAGCAGACCCCAGACAAACCACCTTCTATGATATTAAAGCAATTAATAGCTGTGATTAATGACCATCTGTTGGTAATATTTGAAAGACCATAAGCAATAAGAGAAATGGAACAAGATTGGAAGCAGGGATTGTATTTTACCTTTCTTTGTATTTCTAGCACTTAGCACAATGCCTGCATATGAGAAACTAGGGGGGCTAGTGAGTTTGACTGCTTTTCCTGGCAAAATTCCAAAATGCTTCATCAAAGAGACAGCTTTCAAATTTCTAGTAAGGAAAGTATGGATAATTGTGGGTTAGGAGAGAGACAAAGAAGACAGTATGACCTCAGTGAGAACAGGTCATGCCAGATCAGCCTCATTCCTTTTATTGACAAGATAACTAAACTGGTAGATAGGACAAAAATTATAAAGCCAAATCCTTTCTTTCAGAAGAACATTTAGTAAATATAGGACCGATTCATTCAACAAGTGTTTATTACTGAAGAGAAAGGGGATGGGAGCAAACCTTTATTACGCACCTACTCTGGGTGTGTATGTGCTGAGGATACCGAAGAAAGACAAACACAGTCCCCTCCCCACCCCCTTAAAAAAGCTCAAATCTAATGATGAGAGCATGCAAACAACAAGATGTGTCAGAATAAGGTGTAGATAATCTAAGAGGGAAAGTATCAGCAGAAAGAGGAACTAGGAAGATTTCTTTTAGAAGGTGGACTTTTAGCTAGGACTTCCAGAAAGCCAAGAGAGAAGAGACAAGGAAAGGGGAAATTTCAGGGATGTGAGACAGGCAGTGAAAATGTATGGATTATAGATTTAGAACTGAAATGGACTTTAACAATAATCTAGTTTAGCCCCTTATCTTAGAGATGAGAAACCCAAATCCCTAAGTATTCAAAGATTTGTACAAGACACAGATGGATGTGTCTATGTATGTATGTATGTATATGTGTGTATATATACATGTATTATATACACACATATACATATGTCTTAAAATAAATGTTATTAATAGCTTTTCTTCATTACTTAACAAAAATTTCTCCCATTATCCCTCTTCTCCTCTCTCAAAGGATCATCCCATTTTAAAAGAAAAATAACAATAAATCAATATGTAAAATATGATGTTTCATAATTAGGGACCTCCCACATCTGCAAAGGATTATGATGGAGGTTTTTCACATAACTCCATACTTGTTCTTTGTAATTTTGCAGTATTCACTCTTGATTGTACTGTGGTTGTTCTTTCCTTTTACATTTTTATAGGCATTTGGTATATTGTTTTCTTGGCTCTGCTTGCTTTACTCAGCATCAGTTCATTTAATTTTTCCCTTGCTTCTCAGTACATCAATTTTCCTTATATTACATTGGGTAGATAATAACACAATCAATTCCAATACAATTTATTGAATGACCAGTCAAAATGAAAGGATGTCAAATTTGGTAGGATATGTCCCAATATATTACCCTAGAGATCTCTTGACTCTGCTTTTGCACATGTAAAACTATGATTTGGAGGAAGGCACATGAAGCATGCTTGTGAATTTGCAAATGAAATGAGGTTGGCTAACACACTGGATGTCAGAGATCTGATCCAAAACGACTGTGACAGAATAGAAGGATAAACCAAGTCTAATAACAAAATTTAATAGGGTCGAATGAGGAACACTTGGGTTTAGTTCTCAGACTGTGAAACTTGGCTCCCTCTCTCCTTTTTTTCACCATTCCTTTTCTCTCCACTATCATGTAGGAGCAGAAGGGTACCCACCATCTTGTCCTGCCATGAAGTTCATGAATGTTCTCGATGTGTTTTTCTCCACTAATCAGACCTTCAAAACCTTCCCAGACTTTAAGAACTTGCCAGGTGTTGCACCCTGCTGGTGGAAGTACCAGGGTCACCCCCAAACCAGACGGAGGCAGAGAGGATATCTGCCCAAATAGAGCTAATGAACATCTCTAGGCCTTTCCATCCATTTGGAGAGATTGTGATGGAGGGCATGGTGAACTGGGACAGGGCTCAGTGCATCTGGTATGTATAAGTGCTTCAGGGAAAATGAGAACACCTGCATGGTTGCTTTATGACTGAACTGGCCTTTTGTCTAGCCTGTCAACCGCCCTGGTGGAAATCCCTCACCCTGACACGATAACAAGAGAACCAGTTTTTCAGATAAAATATTCTTGTACTCCCAGAAGCAAGCCCCAACGCATAAGCTCTGTGTGCCACACCGGCTCCTTTCAGCAGGCAGCTGGTAATTACGGCAATGGTTGGCTCCCTGCAAGGGTCACCCCCCTGGAACTTTCACTTATTTGTTTAACTAGGAGTGAAATTGTGATTTACATGCCTCTCTCCCAAGGTGGTCTTCTCCCAGAACTACAGCCAAGTGATCATCCCCAGGCTGAGCCCAGAGTAAATAAAACCAGTTGTCTTCTTTTCTAAAGTGGGAAGACTAATCCTGCAGGCTTGATTGTTTTCCTAATTAGAGGCTCCAGTCATTACTGCTGCCCTCGGTGGTAGAGAGAACTCTGTAAGGCCCCACCCCCTCCCTGAACCCACCTGGTTTAAATCGATTTTAGCACACTCCAAACCCTACTCAGAAGCAGGTCCCCAAAGCCTCTATTCAAGGATCTTTTTGCTCTCCCTTCACTCTCCTCTACTCCTCCAGTCCCTGATAGAGTGAATGGTGTCAGAAAGCCACGCATTTAAATCCTGCCTCAGACACAAACTGTTCATGTGACTAAGTAAAAGCCACTAAATCTCTCTGTGCCTCATCTATAAAATGAAAAGATTGGCCTCTTACTTCCCTTCCAACCCTGAATTTCTGATCTGGGATTCCCCACTGATTCTTTGCAGCCCCTCCCTAACTTGCATACATCCAAGAAAATAGACCAACATTCTCTCCTATACCTTGATAAATATTATTCCAGTCCAATTTCTCAGGCCACAAGGGGAGTATTATTTTCTTAGCTCATTTCTCCAGTGGGATGAATGGCAGGAAGAAGGGTATATATCATACAGGATTCTCCTGTCCATTTGGTAGAAGGCCACAATTCTAACCCGAATATGAAAAGTTTAAAGTAAACTGAGAACTATAGACAAGACACCTTTCCAGGTCAACAAGTTAGAAACTACTCTTACAGTTAGAGTACTTAAGGTTGGGTTCATTAGCCCCACTTCCTTTGATTGTATTTACCTTTCCAAATACATATCAGACAGCCCCCTGACAATTGACCCTTGTCCTGGGCACCCAGCCATCCAATAGCTGAGATGGAAAGCATGGAACCTAATACGTAATAAGACCTAATACATCATAGCTCAAGAACACCTTTGGGTCAAAGTCTCTAATGTGCTTTGCAAACATGAAACTTTACAAAGCTCCTTATTCAGATACTGGGGATAAAACCCAAGATGCAAGTGAAGTAAGGAACCAAGACCTTTACCTCCCCTAAAGAGTCATGGGAGAGGATGACCACGGACCTAGAAGACTTTCAACTGACTAGTGACTGAGACTTTAAAGCTGCCTCTCATACAGAGTAACAGTCAAACCCACCTCTTCCTCCAGGGAAAATTTGAAGATATGGCTTCTAGGAAAGGGGATTTAGGGGCTGTAACAGGAAGCTCTCAGTGGTGAAGAGGTCATGCTCCAAGAGTGGTCTAAGGCATTTGCTTTCCAAAGTACAAAGCTAGGAAGATTAAGGGAGGCAGAGAAAAGGAAACCAAAGGAGCTTTCTGCCACCCACCTGAACGCTATCAAAATAGTGAATGATCAGATGACTATTCCTGCTGATTCATCTGCTCCAAAAGACAAAAATCAAGGTTTTTGGACTTGTTGATTATACCAATGATTCTTTTCAATTGTTTAGTCCCCCAGAAAAGGATAAAATAGATTCTTGAATAGAGAGAATTTGAAGACCTGTTACTGAGTAGGGTTTAGAGAAGACTGATGGCTATTGTAAACCAAGTGGATTCATGAAGGGTGTGAAGCTTATCCCTGCCCATTCAATATCTTCAGCTCCATTCCAATTCTTTTTGTTGTTTTTATTTTTATTCTAACAAGGTAACATAGGGTGAAACAGTAAAAGAAGAACCCTAGATTCTGGGTCAGAGAATGTGGATTCAAATCCTTATTCTGTCATTTACTATCTGCATGACCTTAGGCAAGTCACTTCATTTTCTGGGTCTCTGTTCCCTGAGGTGTGAAATGAATGTGGCTAGACCAGATGACCCCTGGTCCCTTCCAAATCCATATTGACAGTATGCACTCAGCTGTACTTTCTCATAAAATAAGAATGCGAGCAAAAAAAAAAAAGAGAGAGAGATAGTTACTGGTTAAAGCATTATTCTATTTCACCTAGCTAAAAAAGGTTTTTTAACCTAAGAAACCATAAACAAAGGGGAAAAGACTTTCTGTTCTTTAAGAGAGAAAATCCACCTGAATTGCAAGCTTTAATAATAAGGTGTTTCTCTAGTCCTTCTGGCAGGCTGCTGACCTCCCACGAAGTCCCCTAACACTTCCTTTGCCCATAGTGTCATTAGTAAAGGACCCCACAGTAACCCAAGCTTAGTGGGGCTCTCCATTCAGCCCAGAGCCAAAACCCTCAAAATAACTAGTCTATTGGCTCTTCTTGCCTTGTAGGCAATAACTCCTTTTTGCTATTCTCTGATTCTCTAGAGAAATAATAATAAAATGAAAGTTAGACATCATCTAGTTGAAAAATGGGAGAAAGTTCCTGAAATTGGCTCTTTTTTCTTCCCCCCCCCACTCAATTTGTTCACTGGTCAAATCATTGTAAACTCACTTGTACAAATATATAATGTCTGAATAGGAAATTGAATAGAGAAAATGGAGAGAGAGAGGAGCATCAAAGGAGACATATACTTAACTATATCCAGAATTATTAAAACATAATTTTAATTTCCACCATTAGGACTGCTATATAAAGCCTTGTGGAACAGGCTTTCCCTTTCATTTTACAGATAAGGAAACTAAGGCACCAGACAAAAGATCAGATTCATTATTGCCCTTCACAGTCAAGACGTGTTTGTTGACAGGGTAAAGAGAGAAACAACAGAGCAAATCAGTGTCTAAACAAAAAAAAAAAAAAAAAAAAAAAACTTCAAGCCTCTCCCACTTCTATGCTTGATCATAGAGCCACCTTGTCACTCCCAAAGGTCCTTTAGATGGCTGATCCTTTGGTAGTGTTACTGACTTCATAGATGCCCTATCTTTATTAAGCTAACTAGTTCTTATCATCTCGGTTGTACATATTATCAGACCCTAAGTAGTTTTGATCCCCCTCTTCATATTTTCATGTTTGAGGTATTAGTGTAAGATTATAAATGAATTCAAAAATAGATCAATATAGTAAGCTTTATCAGTCTGTCTGACGATCAAAAGACAAAGAAAATTGCCAATTCTGGACAAGGAAAGTTGTTGGTTTTTTTCCCCCCATTCCCCAGGCAGGAGCTATAATTTCAGAATAGAAACGTCTGTTTATGGCCATCTACAGAATGTTTAAGGACGGAACTACTACAATAATATGCCTGTAATAGCAATCTTCCTCACAGGGGCCTCTAAAAGGGCCTTCTAAGAGATGCAAAATGATGACTGAATAGAATAGTACAACTTTGAAGTAAGAAAGCTCTGACACTTCAAACTCAGAACCTCAATTTTTCCATCTGTAAAATGGAGACAATAGTATTTAGTCTACCTATCTAATACGAAAATATTTGGTAAGCTTAAAGTGCTATAGAAATGTATATTAATGACTTGTCATTAGGTCAAAGAAGGGACTAGTGCATTTTCCAGTTTCTTATTATGATTTTCAAACTGTTTATGGCAGAAGTCCTTAACCTTGGGTCGGTGGTCCATGAAAGATTTTAAGAACTTAGTTGAGAAAAATTATATCTTTTTTTTCACTAATTTCTTTTTTTTTTTTTTTTTTTTTTGCAAGGCTTGCCCAAGGCCACACAGCTAGGTAATTATTAAGTGTCTGAGACCGGATATGAACCCAGGTACTCCTGACTCCAAGGCCGGTCCTTTATCCACTACACCACCTAGCCGCCCCTTTTTCACTAACTTCTAACTGAAATTTATCATTTCCTTGAATTATTTAAAACTACTATTCTGTGAAAGGGTTCATCGGCTTCACCAAACTCTCCCCAAAGGGTTCCATGATATTAAAAGGTGAACAATACTTGCTTTAAGGTGTTTAAATAGAATTCAATTTTCAGATTTTAATTACACTTAATATCTTTCATATTCTCTAGTTATTCCTTCCGGAAATACTGGATACCTCATCTTCTCTGTACTCATTTCTTGGACCCAAAGTCCAGGATTATCCTTGAAATCTATTTCCAATGGAATTGCATAGTTCCATAGGACAGCACTGAAAATAACAGTAATGCTGATTGATTACAAAATGGAAGAAACACCGCAAAACTCACTCCAAAAGGGAGAGCAGATGACATCTTCTAGTTCGGTTTCCATTTCAAACAAAGAGACATTGGAACAATCAGAAGGCTGCCAGGGAAATTAATTCAATATGGCTGGAAGCTGGAACACCAACGAAACCCAGCTTCAGACTTCTTGGTCACATGCTACAAAATCAACCCCAAAAGATAGAGGGTGTCTGTTTTGTTTTTACACTTAACTTTGGCTGCAGCCACAAGATATGCAAAACATGTAATGGATTCTCTTTTCTGGGGATTGACGATTTGATTTAATTGCTCATGACAGCTTCCTCACCACATAATGTGCTACAAAGACGAAAAAACTTCTCAAGTGAAAAAAGGAATGACAGAAATATAGAAGTAATTTATTGGCCATTAAAATTGCAGCAGGTTTTCCAGGTTATATTAAAATCTTGAGGATAAAAAAGAAGCATATTACACGCAGGGTTGGAAATGTTGACTTAATCATCCCTTGAATGAGTCGCTATAGGGTGATATAACCAAAAGATAGGTGGCAGAGTAGATTGAGTACTGGAACTGGAACCAAGAAAATCTGGGTTCAAATTCTCTCAGATATTAACTATGCCACCTAGGACAAGTTATCCAACCACCCTTGGGCTCAGTTCACTTATCTGTAGACTGAGAACAATAACAGGGGACAAAAATGGGTGAGACAATCCCATTTCACAGTGTTGTTATAGAGATTAAATGTTCTATATAAATAGTATTTTAAATAATTACTAAAAGAGTTTGATAATTAATAATTTAATATAAATACTTATTATTTATCCTTGATTATTTAACCATGTTAATTACTATAATCATTTATAACATAAATAGTATCTATTCCCAGAAGTTATATGGCATAGTGGATAGAGATCTGGCCTGAGTGAGTTGGTATCTCATCTTTGCCATATACTGGCTTGGTTGGGTAGGCAGCTAAGTGAACTAAACAGTTCTCAAAGATGAAGTTGCTGGGGACCTTTGTAGAAGGCTTTTTTCACTTGGGAGTTCCTCCTATGCTGGTGAAATCACAGGTTCAGTATCCTTCTCTATTATTTTTACAATTCATTTTCTACTTTAAATAATGTTCAAACAGTTATCAAATTTTTACTCGAGAATTAAGTACTTTGTTGGAAGTTTCTTTTTTCCATACATTTTATTTTTTGTAAAGTATTTTCATTATGTTTTGCATGACTTCATAAGAATAATTGATATCATATTGCTTGCCTGCTCAATGGTGGGAGAGGAGCGAGAGGAAGAGAGAAAATTTGGAACTAATTTTTTAAATGAATATGTAAATAAATAAAAATTTTTTTAATGTAAAACATCTTTATGATATTTGACCTCTCTACAGAATTCAATATCATTGAATGAGCATTTAATTTCACTTCCTTTTGCTTTTATAACATTCTAATATCTCAGTTCTTCTACTTCAGACCACATCTTTTTCATCCCTTCTTTTAATCCCTCCACTTTTTCCTACACCTTCAAAATGAATCAGTTGTTGACACTCAAGTATTCTTTTTCTACACTCTTGCCCTCAAAGATCACATCCATTCTCATTATTTCAGTTATGACTTATATGTGCAAGACTCCTAAATTTATAGCTTCAACACTGACCTTTCTCCCAAACTTCAATTATTTATTTCCATTTCCTGGTTAAACATCTCCCTTTATATACCTACTGTCACTTCAAATTCAACACTTCTGAAGTTAATTCATCATCTCTCACCCAAATCCAGCTGACTCTCCAGATTTTTTATCAATAGCATCATCATTCTCCAGTTAGTAACCCAGTCCCCAAAACTGTGGGCTTATGTTGGATTTCTCCTTCTCCTTTGTCTCCTACTTCAAATCATTCAATTATTATTGACAATTATGCTTTCTTAATATTCTTTTCATACTACTATTCACTCTCCCCCCTCCCCATTTTCTCTCCCTCCCTCTGTCTCTCTCTGTCTCTCTCTCCATTCCTCAAGCTACTACCCTACCTCTGGACTTTATTATTTCATACTGGGACCTTCAAAATTTACATAGAAAATCCCCTATTTTCAGTTTTAAGCAATTCACACACTACTACCAGATTAAACTTCCTAAAGCACTACTTAGTTCACACCTCCCCAACTCAAAAAGTTCTCAAGATTCTTCCCTGCCTATAGAATAGAGTCCAAATTCCTTGGTCTGGAATGCAAAGCCCTTCATAATCTAGCTTCCTCCTAGCTCTCCAAATTTATTTCCCATTAGTCACAAATACAAACTGTCCTCACTTGCAGAATTTCACTAGTAGCTCAAAATATTTTATGAAGGATTTCTTAGCTTTCACTGAACCTTCAGCATGAATTCATTACAGTCAATTCCAAAATCTTTGTACCCAAATCCCAGAGCTGCTTGAGACAGACACATAAAACAACTGAAGGGAACAGATACTAAAAATACCTTCCCCAGAGGAAGAGACATCCTGGCAAATTAAAATAAAGACCAAAAAAAAAAAAGGGGAAAACACTAAAGAATCTGGAGATCCCATAATCTTGGTAATATTTCTTAAGTACCTGTTTGGGATGTGCAGGGAGGACTAGCACCTCTGGTGTCAAGGCTTGCCAAGCCCTTTTCAGGGCTTCTCAACCCTCTTTGGTGTCCTCCTTTCACCCAACTCTCTTATGTGACTCCAAGAAGCTGTAGTATGTGCAGTGGCCACTCCCCAGAAAACCCTCTTAACAGATGGGCTAAACCAGGTTGAGGATAATGAACAGGCCTCAAACTTGAAGACACCAAGATCATACATTACATCCCAGGTCATCACAAATCATCCTAATTTATGTCTTGCCATTGGACTTTAATGTCAAGAAGAAAGAGTGAGATGGATGATTTTGCTGCAACTCTGACTCATTCAAATCTAATCCATGCACAAATAAAGACCACTCCATGATGTCATGAGTCCTCTTTGAAAATGAAGGATGAACTATGAACACACAACCATCAAGAGAGTTTGTAGAGTCTACTTTATGAAGATACTCTAATGTTAGATAAGATAGATATTGATAGTGAAAGAATGAGGACGCAGTAAGCAGAGGAACAACCTAAGGAGTAAAGAAAACAAGAAGAACAGATTGTCACTAAACTATACAAGGAAAAGTTACCAAAAACAGAGACTCTAGGCTCATCTTTCTTTGGAAGGCAAGTCAATTCTGGGGAAGCATGATCCTCCAAATAATCTCTCATGCCCTCATATTCCATTATGGTGACTGCTGCTGCTACTAATCGTTCCCTTACCTTCTGCTAACCACAGCAATACCAAAATTAACTATTTTTGTCACTCAAAAGAAGAAAAAAAACAGATACTATAAAAGATAGAATTTTCAAACAAATCAGAAGGTCATAAATGATTGTAGTGATTAATATTTTAATGAAGTTAACAGAAAAGCAAATATAAGAGGTCAGAAAAGGAGTGGATAGAGAAAAATCAACAGAACAGAAAAGGATACTTCAAGTAGAATAGTTGAATATTCTAAGAGAGATAGCATGGGAATTGGAAGGAACAGAAGGGGGGAATTTCTTCAAAAATAGGGGAAACTGAACATGACTGAGAAAAATGTAAAAGAATCCAAGAAGTTAGACAATCCAGAAAGAATGGAAACAAAGCTTCTCATTATGTGGGAAATATGCAAGTATGTCCTATATGCACATTATTCACACTCACATTATTCAACTCCTTAGGTAATGAAAATAGAAAATTATGCCTTTTTCAGGACAGTCATACAAATTTGCACATATAAAGTAAGAAAGAAAAGTAAAAACATGTTGACTTTAGCAAAACAACATTTGGCCTTATTTTTCCTCATTTGTAAATGAAGATTTTGAATTAGACCAAAGGTTCATAGATTTATATATTTTTAAAAATTTAGTGACTAGATTCCAATATAATTTGTTTCTTTTATAATCTTATGGATTTTATTTTATGCATTTAAATACATTACTCTAAGAAGGAGTTCATAGGCTTTCTCATACTGACAAAGGGGCCACTATAAAAAAAAAAGATTAAGAACCTTTGGAATGGATAATCTTTAAGTTCTCATCTATTTCTAAGACTACAATTCCCTAATTCTCTGACCTTATATTTTAAAGTAGTTTTACTGTTGCTTTTGTATAAAATGAGAATATAACTAGTAGTTAATAGAATTAATAGATGCTTCAATCACTATATCATATGCTGGAAGAGGCTTGGGGCGAGGTGGAGGGAGGTCATCTAATCCAACATCTTGATTTTATAAAGGATAAACCTGAATTGCAAAAAAAGTTAATTCACTGGCCAAAATTCATGGGTAATAAATAGTGAGCCAGGTTTCAAACTCAGTTTCTCTGAGTCAAATGAAATGTTCTTTCCACTATACAAAACAAACATGGATCCCACAATTTCATCAATGAGAGAACCCTCTCCACCTGTGCAGATTGCAACTCACCTACTCCTTATTTTGTGTAATTCTGATTTTATATCCTTTCATAACTCTTCCTCAAAGAATCTACCCAATTTGCAAGATATCTTCTTCCCAGGCTATTGATAATTTTTTATTACCAAGTTATTCAAAATGTTCATTGGTAAATTCTTTTTTTCACTACATAATGGATCCATCTCCTTTCATTCACATGTATTATGAATGATATCTCTTATGGCATTTCTTAACAATGTCGTCATAAATAATATGCTGTGGTGTACTTACACCCACTATGTGTGGGTCTCTCCTTTGACCATTAAGCCTCCAGGAATTTATATTCTTCTGAGGTTGTAGAGAAGAATATAAGAGACTCAGTGGGTAAAAGACTAGAAAGATTCTAGATACTAACTAGCTGGGAGACCCTATTTCCTCAACAGTTAAATGGATTTTTGTGAGAATCAAATGAGATAATATTTTTAAAGCACTTAGTGAGTGCTATAAATGTTAACTATTGTTATTGGAAGTGAAGGGAGTTTCCTTGCCAAAAGCTCCCTATGTCATTGAAATTCCAGGCTTGATGCAAACAAAATGCCGCCAAATTAAAAAATAAAGAAATGAATAAACTCAGTACAAAATTTTAAATTCTTTCCACTAAGATTGAGTGGAATTGAGCAGAATTGAGCTGCTCACCATACTTGGCCCAAAAAGGATGTCAGTCAAAGGGAAGCCTGTTTCAGTTTTACACATGAATGGTGAACAAGGACAGCTGTGCATGAACCAGAGGGAATTTGCAGAAATTTGTAATAAATCCAAGTCACAGAAATTATACATGAAAAAGATGCAGCTGGTCATCCTGCTCAGCCCCCTGCATGAACCATTCTTCAAACGTATTTTTCTTCAATTGGATTTTCCAGGGCCTTACCTTCTTTGGTATTTTTTGCAATCTCTGTGTGTGGCATTCGATGAAATTAATCCCTCCCCAAGAAACCAACATTGTCTGAGGGTTTGCTTTCCTGAAATGCACTGCTGTTGTTGCCACAGCCTTTTAGTATCAGCAACAGAAAACAATGTTTTCTCTGGGGTTCTCCAGTGAGATGTGTCTGTCTAGTGGAAGATTACTACTCGGAAATGAGTTCCGTAATCCAAATGATTTGAGCACTGAGATGAAACAAAGATAATCTTAGTTTTAATCAGTAGTCACATACTGACCCCTTTTTTATGAAAAAAAATATACACACACATGCATATTTATTATATGCACACATATATATGAGGAGAGAGAGAGAGAACCTTGGAGAGTTCAACCTCCTTATGATGATGAAATTGAGACCCAAAATTTACCCAAGTTCATGCAGTGAATTAGAGATAGAGCCTAGAAAAAAAAAATACCTGAATTGCCTAATTTCCAAGTTCTAAAGTTAATTCAGTTCTCAAATTCAAAATTCCCCAAATAATTCAAGGTCAAAAGTTTGTGAGTGTGACGGAGTAAAAAGGCTGCTCTCTCTCTAGTAAGTAGTCTTTGATTCCAATCCCACTGCTGTTGTTTACTCCCTCCATGACCTTCAGAAAGGCATTTAACCACCCTGGGTCTCTGTTTCTTCAACTGAAGGCAGAATCCCATGTATCTGTAATTAAAGAAGTGATGAGAAAAATCTGCCTTTCTCCTTGTGAACTATAGCATAGACTGTCAGACTGAGCTGAAATGATTAGTTTTGCTAACTTGCTTCATTTGTCTTTTTTGTTTACTTGTTGGGGTAAACCAGGTAGATTCAGAAATCAGAAGGATGCAAAAAAAAAGATATTTTTAATTTAAAAATTAAAACTAAATTAAAAGGAATTAAGGCTAATCTTTTCATAAGAATTTCTAAGACTGAAGAAGACTAGTTAGCATTTATGAACATTTTTAAGGTTTGCAAAGAGCTTTTTAAAATATTTTATCATTTTTGTCCTCATAAAGACTCCTGGGAGGGAGGAGTTATAATTATTCCTTTTATACAGATGAAGAAACTAAAACAGGTAGACTTAAGTGACTTGCCCAAGATCACTCAGTAAGTATCTGATCTTTTGACTCCAGGCAGAGTTCTCTATCCACTGGGTCACTTATTGTGAAACTAAAAATATTTTATGGATACTCTTTGGTCAGAATTTATACTTTCATTAAGAATATTTTGAAATTCTTCCATGGATCTTGGTCCTAGAATGAAAGGCCACAGAAAATGGATATAAAAATTTTCCTCAAGTTCCTTTTCTTCCTAGTTAAGCCTCATATTATGCTAAATATTTCTCCCTTATTGTTTACACTTCCCAAATATTTGTAGACAGTTATCAGGTCTCACTTCATCCTCACTTAGTTAAACACATGTAGCTTCTTTAATCTCTCCTCACAAATCAGTTCTCTAGCTCTGTTTATCACTATTACTGCTCTTCCCTGGACCTCCTCAGTGCTTCTTGTCCAAGAGTTCCAGAAGCAGCAGGCAGTGTCCCAGGTGTGGTCTCACCCACCATGGCTCCTCTCTCCCCAGTAATGCAAGGTCACTTTTGGGACTGCCCAAAATAACTCATTACTTGTACTCTTTATCTTAGTTTTTGCCCTCAGTCATCTTGACATTTCTCCCTGCATTTATTGACTCCTGAAGACTCACTTTTGGAGATTTTTTTAAATGATTTTCTTGTGTTTCATATTTAAAAACTAAACTAATCATCTTTTTTTTTTTGCCAGTATGATTCTTCAGGTTAATTTGAAAGATGGTCATGAGAAAAAAGGAGAGTAAGGGAAGAAGAAGAGAGAGTAAGAACAGAATACAGAAGTAAGCATTATTATGGACATGTTAGCACACATATTTAAGAGTCTTCTTTTTTATTTTCTCATAAATTTAGCCATTAAGAACATATAATTGAGATTACATCTGAGTTCAAATATCTAATCTTCCTTGACTCAGGGCCCACTGCACTTTCTACTTTCTTTTTGTCAATAATGTATAGATGGGGATTTTGGTGGTTAGGCCCCAAAGGGCTGAGGGGGCAGGGTAGAGATAGAAGCAGGAAATACTTTTAAAGAAAGCAACATGTATTTGTCATTGATCTTTGTCTGGGCAAAGAAGCAGGCATAACTACATCTTCAGTATATTTCACTCTATTGCTAAGCAGAAGTTTTGACATATTTTGCCACATTAAAAGAAGCAAACACCCTCAAATAGAATTTCATCAGAGGACACAGTTGATCAATTATAAAGCATTCACTATGGGCTAGGCATAAGGACATCATTATCTCTATTAAAAGAAGTTGTAAATTATTAGAATATCCTTGAGATTCCCTCCCTTCCACATACCCCCCAAAACCTAATAGAAAGCTAAAAAAAAGCTCTGATAGAAACAATTAGATAAGCTGGTTGAGCTCCCTCTCCAGGCTTCCAAAGTCAATTTAATATAGGATTATTTGAAGGATTATGCTTCTCTCACTTAAAACCTAACCACAAAATGTGGCAATTTTTGAGATTGCTATTATTCAAAATTGCAGTTTAGGATTCAGAATCAAAAAATTTGGGTTGAAGGGCCTTCTGACATCACCTCTTCCAATCTAAATCCTGTTTGTAGCATCACTAACAAGAAGTCTTCCAGTCTTTCCTTGAAAACATAGCTGCCAAGCCATACCAGGTCACTTGTGGACAGTTCTACTTGCTAGAATACTTTTCCTGACATCAAGACCAAATTTGGATCCTTGTAGCTTTCATTCATTGTTTCTCAGTCTACCTTCTAGGCCAAAACAGTTCTTCCAATTCCACATTCTTCCAATATTTAAAATCAGTTAAATCATTTAATATATCCCCTGTGGCATAGTGGATAGATACAGTGCTGGGTTTAAGACCTGAGTTCAAATCCAGATTCAGACACTTAACTAGTCATGTGTTTGTGGGCAAGTCAACCCAATTTTACTCAATTTCCTCATCTATAAATAATCAAATATCAAAGCAAGAAAATCCCAAATGAGGCCCCAAAGAGTTGAACATGACTGACATAACTGAACACCATGTCCAACTTAAATCTGCTCATCTAAGCTAAACATCCCCATTTCCTTCAATAGATTCTTACTTGGCATGAGTTCAGCAACATCATTGTCTTGAGACTATAGGCTCTCCTTCTAAAAGAGTTCTCCTAGAAATCCCCTCTATATTTCTGATAGATAATATGGTACCCAGAACTAAATGGGATATCTAGATGTACTCTTGGAAACCTCCTCCATCAAAACCTTTCCTATAATGTGGTACCCCAAGACTGCTCAAGGGAATAGAGTGCTGGGCTTGGAGTCAGGAAAGACCAAGTTCAAATTCAGCCTCAGTTACTTCTCAGCTCTTAACTCTGGGTAACCTGTTTTTTCTTCTATAAAGATAACAATAGTAACTACATCCCAGGATTACTGAGTGAGCTCTTATTTCATAAAATGAGATGATACTTTTAGCAAACTTTGTAAACTTTAAAGCATTGTATTTGTTCCATCATTTTCTAGTCATGTTCAGTTCCTTGTGAACACATTTGGGTTTTTTTTTTTTTGGTGGGGGCAGTTACCATTTCCTTCTCCAGCTCATTTTACACTTAAGGAAACTGAGGCAAACAGGATTAAGTGATTTGCCCAGGATCAGACAGCTAGTGTCCAAGGCCAGATTTAAACTCAGGAAAATGGGTCTTCCTGACTCCAAGTCTAGCACTCTATCCACTGCACCACCTATCTGCCCATAGCACCACATAAATGCTAACTATTGTTATTTTAAATCCATGTTTTACTAAGAACCCCTCTTCCAATTCCTTTCCTATAATACAGTATTGAGAACAAAACACAATGTTCTCATGTACATTGACCAGGGCACGGTACAATGAAACAATCACTTCTCTAGTATTGGAGGTTATTCCACTTTCAACATTTTCTAGGATATAAACTGAAGAGGCATTGTAACATAGCAGACAGTTAGCTTCAGAGCCAAGAAGAAATCTTATTTCTGGCATACAATGGCTGTGTGAACCTGAACAAATCAAGACAACAACCTGCATTAATAGAGACATAGTCCTATATCAATAAAGTCACAGGTCTTCTTGGTTTTTGTTGTTGTTGTTGTTATCATTGTATTGTTGTTCAACAACAGTCCATTTGGCCTAGTTTGATTTTGCCTTCCTCTAAAACCCCAATTTTGTTCTTATTATATAAGTTATTCGCTATCCAGATCTCTTCCATATTATACTTAAATTGATTTTTCTGGAACATAAACTTAAGACTTTTTGTTATATTCACTCCTGTCAAATTTCTTTTTAATTGATTTAGCCTAGTATTTTCCATTGTCAAGATCTGTTTGGATCTGGACTCTTGTCATTCAAGTTCTTAGCTATCCCTTCTAATTTTGTATTGACTGAATTGATGTTAAATGTTAAAAATTACAAATCTTTCTCTACTTCAGGGTTAGGAGGGATGGAAACAACTCAGAGCTCAAGATGTAACAAAAGTAAATAAATATAAGATAAATTTTTCTTAAGTGATAAATCTAGGTTAAACAAGATCTCCATACCTCACCTCTAGAGACCTCTTCTCAAATTGACACAGACACATTAATATTTTTTGGATCCAGTCATTCAACCTGTTTCGAATGCATTTCATGGTAAGCTCATCATGTCCATATTTCTCCATTTTTCCCCAAGAAGAGAATGAGCATATCTAGAATCAATCTTCTCCATGAAAGATTCCCTCCACTCTGACCCTGGCTGAAATTGTTTTTGGGGGAGGTATAGTTTCCATGGTCTAAAATTAGGCTTATTCCCAAAGGTTTCAGAGGCAAATGAGTAAGATGAGGAGCCTCCTGTCATAGTAAAATTCAGGGAGCTTCTCAGCCCTGGCCATAGTCACCCCCTTCCTTGCATCCTAAGGTATCAGGGAATGCTCTGTCTACTCCAATTTCCAAATCCATCACCCAGACCCTCTGCACAATAGGTTGCCCGGTAGGGCAGTTAGAGCATTGAACCTGAATTCAGGAAAGGTACAGTTCAAATTTCATCTCACTCACCCTCTGTCATCCTAAAACAAATCATCAGGGCAATTGAGTGGCTCAGTGAATAGAGCACTGGCCTTGGAGTTAAGAGGACCTGAGCTCAAATCAGCCTTCAGACATGTCCTGGCCAGGCAATCTTGGGTAAGTCATTCTCAATTGACTCAAAAGAAAGAAAATAAATAATCTCTCTCAGCTTCAATTCTAATAATAACAACGATATGACAATAATACATTTATGTAGCAATTTAAGGTTTCAAACCTTTAAAAATATAATAGCCAACACTATTATTGCAATTTAAGTTAATCGCTATTTAAATGTTAGGTATTATTGCTACATCATCATCATTATTATTGCTGTATCATCATCATCATTATTATTTTATTATCATCATTATAAGAAAGCATCTCACTTCTTCCCTATTCCCATTTTCCCAAAGTAAAAACAAATCTTTTAAGGTTTGTCAAGGGTTTTTACTGTTAGCAACAAGAGAAATTTAGAAAGTAAAAATAACAAAGGAAA
The DNA here is from genome assembly GCF_037893015.1 of Macrotis lagotis. Taxonomy (NCBI): domain Eukaryota; kingdom Metazoa; phylum Chordata; class Mammalia; order Peramelemorphia; family Peramelidae; genus Macrotis; species Macrotis lagotis. The sequence goes on along the minus strand of NC_133660.1, from coordinate 52,765,891 downwards.
AATTATCTCAAAAACTTATTTATTTTGACCTGAACCTATAATTTCATGACTATATTTCCCAGTGAGGAAATTACCTCTATCTTAATATTCTCTTACTTATGGTTTTAGAGATGTTGCCTGGGGCCACCATGAACTTAACTTGCTCAGAAAGATTAAGCCAATATGTTTCAAAAAAGGATTTGCATGTAGGTCTTCCTGACTCTGAGGGATAGTTCTCTACCCATTATGCCACCCAGCCCCAGAGCCAATGGAAGTTCATGTTTCCTGGATTCTCCTCCTTTCATAATCATCTTCATCTTTGGTTGAGAGACCAGGCCAAGACTGCACACCCTCTGTCTGCATTTCTGTCACTCGTGAGCTGATACTTTGTTCTTTATAAAGAATACTTTCTCATATAATCTTGTCCTCTATCTTTTTTTTCTTTTTTTCAGCTTTAACACTACAGAAAAGCACAAAATCAAATGGACTGGAAAATTTGGCTGATTCATTTACATGGACCAGTCCTCCTGGCCACGTCCCTGTCATCTTTCCCATTCTCCTTCCCCAGATTTGGAGTCAAAAAGAAATTCAAATACCAGTTCTGCCACCTCCTATCTATATGTCCATAAGACAAATTATTCCACCTCTCTGGACCTCAGTTTCCTCATCTGGACTAGATGGCCTCCAAGGTCTCTTCTAGCTATATATATATATAATACATCATATTACATGTAATATATGCTCCATATTATATACTATGTATCAGAAAATCTACGATTCTATGATATCTCGACCACAGCAGTGAAGACAGTGAAGGTGTGTGTGAGGTCGCACAGGTTGGGGTCCTGTACTGGGAGGATGCTCATTTGGGGGTGGGGAGGGGATTATTCAAATTTGTGTTTTTCATAGGTATAGAGAATCAGTAATAGAAACAACTGGAAAAGACTTCACTTATAGTCTCAATCTTTTAATTTTACATACAAGAAAACTAGGATGCAGGGAAATAAAGTAATTCCAATTCACTCTCTCCTACCTTAACTCTTTTTTTATTATTATTATTTTTTATGTTTTTACAAGGCAAATAGGGTTGTGCCACCTAGCCGCCCCCCTACCTTAACTCTTGACTCTCCAGACATGTTTCTTCATTCTTCTCTAATAGTCTTCTCAGCTTGGAAGATGCCTCCTTTCCCCACAACCTCTTTCTCTGATTTATCAGTTACTTCCAGGCTACCCCAAGCAAGTTCCTTCTGAGGTGAAATAGGTGAATGAGAACCATTTGTTCCAACAGCTGGGAAGGTGGCAAGCAGGCACTAAGGTCATCCACTTCATTCCAGGCCAACACCCACCTTCTTGACTTTTGCCATACCCCTGGAGTCTGATGACTGGAGGACAGAGGGAGGTTGATGACTGTGTAATAGTACTACCAATGTTCCATTTATCTTTCAATATGCCACATGCTGTGTGGGAATACTAATATAATAACTAGCATTTATCTATTGCTTTAGATTTGTAAAGCATTATATAAAATGCTAGTTATTAGTATCCCCAGGGCTTAGCACCCTGAATGGCATATTGAAAGGTAAATGGTATAGTGGTTTGGGCTGCACTTGGAGTCTGGGAGATGTGAATTCAGATCCTGCCTCAGATACTTCATGGGTATGTGCCCTAGGTAAGTCATTTCACTTCTCTGAGGCTCAATGTCTTCATCTATAAAATGGAGGTAGTACTAGTACTAACTTCTCAGGCTTATTATAAGGATCAAATGAGTTAACATATACAAAGCTCTCTTCAAACTTTAAGACAGTATAGAAATGTAAGCTATTGTTCTCATAAGTACCTGACAAATGCTTCTTGATTCCATTATATTGATAGATCCCTTGAAGGTTTACAAAGCACTTGACCTATCTTTATCTCCTCTCCTGGGAGCCTCGCCCCAACCTGTCAGGTAGTCACTGCAGCATCATGTCCTCATTTCAAAGGTGAGGAAACTGAACTCCAGAGAGGTTAAGTGAGTAACAACCTCATCAAAGTTAGGGGTGCAATGTTAAGGCCATACATTGTGACTTTAAATCTGATGTTCTTGCTTTCACCCTATGCCACCCTCCTACATGTGCAGGGCTGAGAAAATGTGAGGAAGACTCAGGGTTTAGATAAGTTAGCCCTCACCTTCATGGAGTTTAGAATCTACAAATACATACACACATACAAATATATATATATTTACAAAATGATCCACGATTTCTAAGACCCATTCTGGCTGAAGGAAGGAAAGGAGGGAGGGAAGGAAGGAAGGGTGGGAGGGAGAGAGGGAAAGAGGGACAGTGTCCAGTCGAAGTGAAATGTCATAAAGGGTCATAAAGCTAGGAGGTATCTAGAGCTAGATTTGAACTTTGGTCTTTCTGGCTCCAAGTCCAGGTATCTATTTAACCACCTAATGCTTCAAGCATGGCACTGTGGTGGACTCTGAAGGGGAAAGATCATTACTCTGGGACTAGGGGATGGGGAAAGTTTCAGATAAGGACTTCAACCTGGAGGAGTAGAAGGTCAATGGAAAAGGACTTCCCAGGAATTGCTATTGCTTGTCCTTCATTTTCAAAGATGTTTGATTTCATTGGATTTAAGTGAGGCAGAATTGCATAGTCATCAGCCTCACTCTGTTTTCTAAAATCATCAAAGTCCAGGACAGAGTCTAAATCCAGGCTGCAACGGATGCTCTTGGTGTCTTCGTTGTCTGACCAAGCTTTCAGCACTCCATAGCACCTGCTTCAGCTGCCTTCATGGAGGTTGGAATAAATTGTTCCCATTTACCACTGGGGGAAGTCTTTACATGCTTGGGATAGACCACCTGTCAGTTGCCCTTAACCTGGTTTTGCCTGTCTGATGAGATGGCTATACCAGGATGTGGTCATTTTGCCCAGTACAGTGAGTCACAAGTAAGAATTAGGTGACAGATAGTGGTTGTTGTGATTATTGCTTATCCTTCATTTTCAAAGAGGACCATGACATCAAGTAGGTGATGCCTCAACATGCAAGTGAGTTGAATTTAAGCAAGGAGGGGTTATGCAGAGTCACCAGCCTCACTCTCTCCTCCAGAACCAACTGGGTCCAGTGGCCAGATATGGATCAGGACAACTGGAGATGGCCTTGGATGTAGTAGAAGACCATGGTCTTTTTAAGATATGGTCTTTAATATGTCTTACCGAAGTTGAACTAGGAGCCCTGAAAAGGGCTCAGCAAACCTTCACACCAGAGGTGTCAGTCCTCCCTGCACACCCCATAAACTCCAGGAATTAAAAACCTGCAAAGATGGGTAGGCAAGAAATTACAAAGCAACCTTCTAAGTCTAGGCATCTAAGCTAATTTGGAAAAGAATTTAGAGAACTTCTAGTCTAAATTTCCACCTTTTTGATACATAAAATGAGGGCCTCATGGGTTAAGCAACTGACTCAAAATCCCTAAGGTAGCTACAACTGAGACAAAATTCAATCTCAGCTCTTCCACTATACCACATAGCTTCTATTTACAAATGATACCAATTAATAAAAAATACCTATGAAGAATCATTGCTATTGATTTCTGGTCATTTTTGTCTTTAGCATTTAACTACTTCTAAGCTCATAACTGCTTCTATGTCCTATTTTTTCCACCTTTTTTCAGTTCCTTCCCAGAGCTTATCTCCTCGCTTTAGGACTTCTGTATAATACTTCATTTTTACAAAGTGCTTGCCCATCCCTTTTATTTGCTATTCTTCCCAGAGATCCCATAAGGGATTATGCCTTTGTTTACCAAAGGAGAAACCTGGTGCAGGGAGTTTAAACAAATTGCCCACAGTGACTCAAGGATCCTGAGCAGACCCTGGATTGGTAGAAACAGGCACTATGTACAGAGTAGTTGCTTCATTCATGGATTTGACACATTATTAAATGATGATGTATATCAGAGGTCAAACCTTTCACACCTTGAACTGTGTTTTTTTTTCTATTCAACCCATTCAAACTTGTCTGCCAAAGGCAGAGTGACAGGAGGGGTAATTCAGTTGGGGCCAAGTGCTTGTAAGAGGCAATTCATAAAGAGAGAACAAAGCCAAAAAGATCAGTAGATTGAGGGAAAGATAGTAAAGGAGGAAAGAAAAAAACAATTTTAAGGTATAATTTCCTTCAATTGGCAGAAAGAGCTCTGAATTTGCTATTTATGTGGTACAATGGATAAAGTGTGGGGTCTAGAGTCAACAAACCTGAGTCCAAATGCACTCAAACTAGCTGAGTGACTCTGGGCAAGTTACTTAACTTCTGTCTTCCTTATTTTCCTCAAATGTAAAATGAGAATAATAATAACATCTATCTCTCAAGTTTGCTGAGGATATCAAATGAGATAATACTGTAAAATATTTAGCCTGGTATGTAGTCAGTGATTTTTTTTTCCTTCTTTCCTTTTATTAGCAAGACAGCTGTAAAAATCTAACGTGGATTCACAAATCATTTACTATGGGAAATACATTGTGCCACACACTGGGAATACAAAAACAAAAAAAAAATAGTCTCTGCCTCCCAAGGATTTTACATCCTACTGGGGGGGGGGTACAACACATAGGTATAAATAAATAAGTAAGACTGTACATGAAGATTTAAAGAGAAGAATGAACAAAAATAATAACTAAGGGGATCAACCAGGAAAGTCTTTCCCAGGAGAATGCAAATGGGCTGAGTCTTGAAGAAATCTTGGGAATTCTGAGAGATAGAGGTGAAGAAGGATTTCATTTTGGGCATAAGGAACAACCTGGACAAAGGTATAGAGGTAACAACGGGATATCAAGTTGTGAAACAGTTAAAAAGGCTAGATAGGCTAAAATGAAGAGGGAATGAAACAAGAACCTGGAAAGTTACCTAGAATAGGTTGTGAAGGGTCAGAGACTTTACCCTGATTGTCTTCCACAGGATGTAGCACTTTGTTAACTGTTATCTCCTATAGTATCCCTTGAGCTCTTTTATCAAAACATGCTATTTCTCTTCTTTAAAATACTAATATGGGGTGGCTAGGTGGCGTAGTGGATAAAGCATCAGTCTTGGAGTCAGGAGTACCTGGGTTCAAATCTGGTCTCAGACATTTAATAATTACCTAGCTGTGTGGCCTTGGGCAAGCCACTTAACCCCATTGCCTTGCAAAAACCTAAAAAAAGAAGGTGAACATAGATATGTTTTGGTCTGCACTCAAATTCCATAGTTTTTTCTCTGGATGTGCATGGTATTTTCCATCACAAGTCCTTTAGAATTGTCCTCGACCCTGAACTGCTGAGAGAAGCTAAGTCCATCATAACTGACCATCACAAATGTTGCTGCTAACGTATCCAATATTCTCCTGGTTCTGCTCACTTCACTCAATATCAGTTCATATAAGTCCTTCCAGGCTTTTCTGAAGTTTGCCTGTGCATAATTTCTTAAGGAATAAAAGTATTCTATCACAATCATATATCTCAACTTGTTCAATCATTCTCTAATTGATAGGTATCCCCTCAATTTTCAATAATTTGCTATTACAAAAAGAGCTGCTA